>NC_056748.1:23335343-23377843 GCF_019279795.1 Protopterus annectens | reverse complement strand
GGGTGAAAATGGATCGGAGAGCAAAAAGTGAACAAATTTACAGGATGGGATAGAAGATAAAAGAAAAGGTTGGAGAAAGAAATGAAACATGAAGAGGGAATCTGGGATTAAGACACATGCTGGGACAAGGCCGAGAATAGCTTTTAGGACTTTCTATCCAGTTTACAGTGTCTTGTCAGAGAGGGACTGAGTGTGGCTATATGAATACCAGGAGGGTTTTTACTTATATATCTCAGGCAGTGAAGTCATATGGATAGGACTGACTGGTGGACAGTGGAGAAAGGGAGGCTAGGGGACAATCACAGTGGGGGGATTAAGAGTCATAGAAAGGTAAACAAGAGTGTTTGCTTGACATGTTGTGGGATCACTCATCCCATTAAGAGAAGAAGGGTAACATAGGAGCCGCCAAAGGAGAAAGGGAGTGTTATTTCTATTCAGGAAGTTAAGTTGAAAGCAAGCAGGGAATACCCCAAAGTAGAAGTGGATCATATAGGAGAGGGTAGGAAAGGGGTGGCAGTTTTGTTTCTGAAATGACTACAGATAATGGAGAGCTATAGAAAATATGGGAGGAGAGCTGAATGATATGGCGGGGAAAGATTAAATGAATATAAAACATACATGGGTCAGAAGAAGATGGGAGACAATTCTTTCAAAACTTCTTTGAGAAATGGGAAGAGGTAGAAAATCTGTCCAAGACAGCAGTGATCAAGGGAGACTTTAATGTCACAATTGCATCTGCACTAAACAACTTATAAGGAAAGAAGGGAGACAACAGTAGGAGAGGGCAAGAGAAGAAAAAGGAGCTGGAGGATGGAGGATTGGTAGATATATGGAAAGTAGTGCAAAATGATAAAGGACATGAATAGATTGTATTCATTTTTGGAGAGGGACCTATCCGTCAGATGGGTAGGTGGATTAGAGGAGTAGACAACTATAAAATAAATGTATCTGTTTATTTCTTGGTACGGATGAACTTTAGGGAGAAGGTTATGAATTTTTTAGGAGTCAATGGAACAGAATGATTGTCAGCAAAGAAGCCAGTGACAAAGAACATGGCTAAAGGAAACCATATATAGTGTTATAGAAGGAAATGAAATGGAGTTGTTGGAGCCAGGATATAATATAACAGTATAATATAACTGGATAGATATCAATCAGGTCAAAGGGGCAGACTGATGATTGAACAATAAAAAATGAAGACAGTTTAAAAGGTGGGGATTAGGATATTGGAGGTGATGTTGGGAAAGATGCAAGAAAGATTTTGGAAATGGAAGAATGTAGTGGTGGAGTTGATATAGGAGTGAAGGCTTAAATATGAGTTAGAGATTGTATCTAGTGTACAAGTGGAATTTCTGATTTAATAAAACATGGAGGCATAGTGTGAGTCAGTTAAGAGGCAAAGGAATATTTTGCATGAAAAAGTGGGGATACTAAAGATGAATAAAGGAAGGAGACATAGAACAAATTTTATAAAACCTATACACTGCAAAGCAGATGAAACCAAACCTTAAGGTAAGCAAGAAAAGAGGGCTGGCATGGTGACAGACTGGTAACAAGTGAAGGCATTAGATCATGTCATTACTGAAGAAGAGGATAAAAGGGTTATCAAAGAATTTAAAATGTAGGAATAGAGCTGTCCTGGAGAGATATCTAGTTCTGCTGCTGTGCAGGAGTTGTTAAGTTACATACAAGTGATATATGCAGGTGTGCGAAAGGAAGATGCTGGAGACAATGAAGAAAGCAAAAGTGGTGCCATTTTTTCGTACTTAGATATCTCACATATTTCAATATTGACTCACAATAATTCAGCCTGCAATGTGGTTTTCTTTAGACAAACTTACCCCCAAATCAGCACTCTCTGTATCCTCTACTCTTTGCTCCAAACGCAGGCCATCTCTCACAATTAGTAATCGATTAAAGTGTGGAGGTCATGTGATACTGAAAGATGAATGAGATTTGCAGACCATTCTAACACTGATGTGGGGTTTACATCTGCTTGAAGACAACCAAAGTGCTGTTTGAAATATTACAGAAAGACTGAGGATCTCAGGACTTGGGCTTTAGTTTCTCGTGATACTAGTTCAGAGCCTTTCTTACAGGGCTGGAAAGGGACGCTTTTGATGAATTATGAAGACTACATCTCTGAACACTGACTGCATATGATATTGTCTACCTAGGCTGCCCTTGTACCTGCTTTTCTTACCAGAATCCCTCCTGTTTTACCTAGAATATGACAGCATTTCATAAACATTCACAACCTGGCTCTGTCATCCCTGCCCTCCACCCCACCTGCTCTGTTTTCTCCGCCTACACCATCCCTGCACGTGCATCATTCTATTTTTACCTTTAATGCAATAGCCTATTTGCCAGCTGTGCTTACACATCAGCACAACATACTGTGCTTGCATATCCTGTTGTTTACTGATGCAAACCCTTTTGCTGTTAGATAAGAGCAGTATTTATGGAAGGCTGGTCCATGTTCTAGGTCACTTCTAAAAAGCTGTATGTTTTGCACCAGTAGGACTGCCTTGTTAACAGATGTAAGAACAAATATATTCACACACACACACACACACACACACACACACACACACACACACACACACACACACACACACACACACACACACACGCACATTCATGCATGTATTTGAGTGTGTGTGCGTGTGTGTGTGTGTGTGTGTGTGTGTGTGTGTGTGTGTGTGTGTGTGTGTATGTGTGTGTGTGTTTGTGTGTTTATTCAGGCCCAACACGACAAGGTTGCAACAACTCTACATGTAACTCAAAAGTTCTGACAGTTGAAAAGAGATCACTGTTACATGTGACCCAGTGATGCATCCAATCACTATGTAATTACCAGTAACAGTTCTGCAAGTTGTCATGACTTGATCAGTTGATTTACTAAATAACTACTCAGTGCAGCAAGCAACAGTCGAACCACCCTTTTTTCACAGCAGCACTTCATCATTTCATTCCTGAACCTTCCTCTTTCTACCTGCCAAATATGGTCATAAAATGAAACAATGCATTAAAACATTCTTAAAATAAACAGCCATGTTTACTGTATCTCTTTAAAATGTGATCTTAATTTTAGTATTAAATGTTTAATTCAGTATTTGATGTGAGAATGACATGTGGGAACATCGGAAGAATGTGATCACAGATTTCAAATCCACAAGAGATTCTTACTTACTTAATAAGCACAAACAAGTAATGCAGACTTATTATTTTTTTCTGATTCTAAACTGTGATACCCACTAACACTGATTCACACTAGAACAAAATGCATTCTAGATAACTGGATGGGCAGCCTCAAATTCACCCCCATTCTCTCATGATCTCATGATAGCCCCAGGCTAGTGAAAGCAGATAACATATACATACTAAATCTAGAGCAATTGATGATAGTTTTTCAATCTTACTCACAAACACTGGCTAATCTACAATGTATGCACTGTACCTGTGTACTATGTATGTATTCTACCTACGTTCCAAAGTTCAGCCGTACAAGACAAATCTATTACTTACCTTTATTTTTAAAATTAATATTTTTTTGATTGTTCTCTCCACTATAACTGTTTGTGCCGCATACCACTGTAAAAACATGTTTCTTGTAATTTGTGTGTATACTGATCATGTCTAAATAACTAAATGTGTCTGTAATTTTTCTTTGTGGAGCTTTTCTCCCCGGGCCTCTGCTGAAAAAGGGCCTTTTAGGCTCAGTCAGACACCCCCGGTTAACAAATGTAAAATAAAAAAAATAAAATTAAATTAAAAAAAATTCTAAGTTGTTTTGTTGTCCATGAGGCCAGACGGAACTTTTGAATAGGGTTTTTTGGCTAGGTTATAATGGTCTGCAGACTGATTGCCTAGCCCTAGTACTTATCTATGAACCTATGAAGTTTTTATTCCAGCGAGAGTGCTACATAAAAGACACTCGATATTACACGTGAATGTATTGTATTAAACAAAGAAAGAAGCTATGAAAACAAAGGTTTTGAGGTAAGTAACCTGGCTCGCCTGGAAATGTTTTATTGAGTATTATGATTTGCCTACCACTAAAATACGTTTTGTTTCAGCTTTGAAGTGAAATAGATGGAATGAACTGAATTTCTCATTGCTGACTTCTACGGTCTGCTGTTTGCTTATAACATATAACAAATATTTGGCTTGTAATATATAGACAAGGTTTAGAGAAATCATTACAACCTGAGTACAATTCTGAACTTTATGCCAATAATACCAATGTTTAAATGAAGCACTGAAAATGACTGAAAAGTAATACCCTCAGCATAAGAGCAGAAGCAATAAAAAAGCTGGTAGAACAGGAATGACATGCATTTCCACTAGCAACACCTTTGGACAGGTGATGACTAATTGAAGTCATAGTAATTATAAAAATTGTTCTGCAATTCATTGAAAAAGTCCCACTGCTGGTACACAAGTCTTTCTGAAGAAAGGAAATCAGTACGATGTATCTAGTAAAGTGGCATTAATATGATGTTTCTATGATTTAATAACAAATATAACTAAATCATGTAAGGGTTTATCACAGCTTCACTGAACTGACTTTAACTGTACAAGTAACTGACCACAGAAACAAAACATAAACTGTCACCAGGAAATGCTCACTGGGTCCCACCCACATTGCCTTAAATGTTTCATGTGATGTCCTTTCCTTCTCTGTGTCTCTAAATTAATCAGTAAAAACAAAATGAAAACTACAGCAAATCTAGAATCTCCACTGAGTGACCTCCCAAACCTCTTGTATCAGAGGCACATGGGATATATGCAAATGATCCTTATGAACAGCAGGCATTCAGAATCGCCAAATAGCTGAAACACCTAATGTTCATAAGGATCATTTGCATATATCCCATGTGCTTCTGATGCAAGAGGTTTGGGAAGTCACTCAGTGGAAGTTCTAGCTTTGCTGGAGTTTTCATTTTGTTTTTACTGATTGGTTTTTCAGTGACCTTCTCACTCACTGTTATAGTGTGTCTCTAAAGTAAAGAAGTATATGTCTCTGTCTCCTGTCCAAATCCATTTGTTTCTGTTCTGTGATTGTCTTTAGTCCAATGTATTTATCAGTGAGGGGTGAATTTGGATACCAAGACAGATAAGACAAGGTCTCACCTTTGAAAGGGAAATGGGTTAAGCTTAAAAAATGGCCCACAATGGCAACTGGCCTAGTACTTAACTATGAACTTGCTTAGATAGGTTTTCTCCTGGAATGTAGACACTGGTCTGTATATAGTACCTTCCTGATTTGTATTAACATTTTTAGCCCTTGGGGTCGTTAGCCTAATAATCACATATGCATTTCTCAGATGCTTTCCTTACCCTTTTATTTTGCACTAATATAAAAGTTATTTCTCATAGCTGTAATAGCTTTACAGAGCACAGATGCTTACAGAAGTCCACCTGGCTGCAGTAGTGCAGAACTCAGGTTTAGAACTGAGTGAAACTAGAATGTATGTAGTATAGCCTGTATGCAGACAGGCTATTTTGTTTTGTTTGATGTGAATTCAGTAAACATTTTATAGCACTTTACAAATCTGACAAGCAGGAACAGGCATCCAGAGGATATTAGGTTAGCAACTACTCCTCTATTTATTGACATGGCAGCAAATGCCTATGCAAGACAGAGTCATGTGATCTCCCACATACATCAGACCCATATGGGATTCTTAAAGAAACACCCCATTATACATTATTGGCCCAATTCCAAAAGAGTTGTTCTCATTATAAGTGATTTACTCCAGTGTAAGTCTGCCCTGATTCCGAAAGACTTGTTTTTGTGCTAAGTGACTTACTTTGGTATAAGGTCTATATATAAACAGGCTTGTGGCAGGAAGGCCAGATTCCAAAAGACTTTTGGAGCCTGGCCCTATCTCTCTCTCTCTCCCCTTAAGGTTAAAGTTTAGATTCTTTGGGGGGAAAAAAAAAAATATATATATATATATATATATATATATATATATATATATATATATATATAAACCAACCAACAGCACATAAAATGCAGCCAGACTGGATAAAAACTCCAAAGACCAACGATCAAAGGATGCACTTCATCTCCAGCAAATGCAAAAAAACTTTTTCAGCACTCTGAAGTGCCTAACATTTGTTTCATATAAAGTCAATCCACAGGAGACCAACAAATAATAAAACACCTTGCCTCATTTATTTAGGCAGAGGCTCAAACTAAAAATGACTATACAACAAACAAACATAACGGATACGCGCTTTCAGGTTAGTATGTCAACCCTTCATCAGATCCATAAAATAAAAAGGCGCCAAAAACTTTTTAAAAGACTCTGTGCCAATGGCACATCAGTTAGTGTGATCACGCCCATCTACATCATGTCAAACCCACCTTGTCAGCCTTCTTTTCCTTAATGCTGGCTGTATGGGAAAAGTAGTATTTAGCCCAGGTTTCAGATGTGCTTGTAGTTTGCCAATCCAATGCATTTCTTCCTGTTCAAGTCTGCTATTAATGTCACCCCCCCCCCTTTTGGACATATAAACCACTTTCAAGACCCTAAAAGCAAAACTGTGGTTGGGATTAGCTCCGATGTGTTTTGCTAATGGATTTTTAAGATTTTTAAGTCTAATGTCACTAATGTGCTTGGAGAGTCTCTCCTTCATTTGTCTTATTGTTTTCCCTACATAAAACTGTTCACATCTGGAGCATGTTGCTAGGTAGAACACGTTCCTCGTCGTACAGTCTGCATAAAAATTAGACACATATTTCTTCCTAGTAGTAGGGTGCATAAAACAATTGTCCGTGCAGATGAATTTGCACATTGTACATCTCCTACACGGAAAAATACCTTTCCTTGCTGATTCAATACTTGGCACCAAATAGTTCTCTTTACATAGGATGTTTTTCAGAATACTAGCATTTCTGTAGCTAAAACTTGGTTCTTCACCCACTATTTCTCTACATTCATCATTGGATAACAGAATCTTCCAATTACTCTTTATTATTTTACTCACTTCATCTGTATCTGTAGTATGTGTGAGAATGATTCTCGGTCTCTTTGAACCATTACTGACTTGCCCATGTATTGCATTCTCCTGTTTACCTTGTAGGAATGGTCTAGCTTTACTCTCCCTTTCACTCATTACTTGTATTTTATTCATTGTTACTTCCTTTTCTTTATATCCTCTCCTTTTTAGATGTTCAGACATCTCATCCATCCTATTCTTGATCGTATCATCATTTAAATGTATATGTGACATCCTTAAGAGCTGACTTCTCATAATTGTTGGGAGGGTGGCCTAATGGTTAAGGTGTTTGTCTTACAAACACAAGGTGCAGGGTTTGAGTCTCACAAAGGATAATTGGCTAGGCTTACAATGGCTCGCAAGGGCAGTTAGCTTAGTACTAACCTATGAACCTATAGGTGCGACTTGGATGCATACTATTCCTTGGCAGTATATTATTTTTCCAGCATTCTTTGCTGAATAGACTGGTTTCTATGTCACCATCCTCATTTTGCTGCATCCTTACATCCAAAAAATCCATTTGTCTCTCACTATAAGTCATTGTGAACTTTAGAAAGTTCATACTGCATTCCAAGAATGAGTGAAATTTTTTCAATTCCATAATGCTGCCTTCCCATAAGATACATATGTCATCGACAAATCTCTGATACAGTCTAAGGTGTTTTTTCCATGGATTCTCTTGGTAAATCACTCGTTCCTCCCACAGTGCCAACACTAAGTTCGCATAAATGTTAGCGCATGGGTTACCCATGGCCAGTCCACAAACTTGAATATATAGTCCATCATTAAATAGAAAAACATTATTGCTGAGAATCATCTCCATTAATTCACATATTACAGTGACTTGTCTCTCAGTGCAAGTACCTTTGCTTAGTAGAAATTCTTTCATATATCTTATTCCAAGCTCATTAGGAATACTTGTAAACAGATTATTTTTTTTTATTTAATTACAGCATTCAGTCTTCTTGGGATCACACTTGCCATCAATTAAATAGACTCTGATTAACCCCAAATAAAGTTCAGCTGTCCTAGTACGATTTTCCTGACATTTACTCAGTTGCCTGCTACAGCAAAAGCCATGGTTCGCAGAGAGCTTGCAAAGCATCAAAGGGATCTCATTGTTGAAAGGTATCAATCAGGAGAAGGGTACAAAAAATTTCCACAGCATTGGATATACCATGGAACATAGTGAATACAGTCATCAAAAAGTGGAGAAAATATGGGACAACAGTGACATTGCAAAGAACTGGACGTCCCTCCAAAACTGATGAAAAGACAAAACAAAAACTAGTCAGGGAGACTGCCAAGAGACCTTTAACAACAGTGAAGGAGCTTCAGGAATTTCTGGCAAGTACTGGTTGTGTACTACACGTGATAACAATCTCCCGTATTTTTCATATGTCTGGACTATGGGGTAGGGTCGCAAGATGGAAGCCTTTTCTTACGCAGAAAAACATCCAAACCTGGCTAAAATTTGCAAAACAATACATCAAGTCTCCCAAAAGTATGTGGGAAAATGTGTTATGGTCTATGATGAGACCAAGGTTGAACGTTTTGGCCACAATTCCAAAAGGTACGTTTAGCTCAAAAACAACACTTTGCATCACCAAAAGAACACCATCCCCACAGTGAAGCATGGTGGTGGCAGTATCATGCTTTGGGGTTGCTTTTCTTCAGCTGGAACTGTGGCTTTAGTCAAGCTGGAGGGAATTATGAACACTTCCAAATACCAGTCACTTTTGGCCAGAAACCTTCAGGAGAATGCTAGAAAGATGAAGATGAAGAGGAATTTCACCTTTCAGCACGACAGTGACCCCAAGCATACATCCAAATCAACAAAAGAATGGCTTTACCAGAAGAAAATTAGCCCCCTGAAGAGGGCTGTGCACAAGAGATGCCCTCGCAATTTGACAGATTTGGAGCATTTTTGCAAGGAAGAGTGGGCAAATATTGCCAAGTCAAGATGTGCCATACTGATGGACTCCTACCCAAGAAGACTGAATGCTGTAATTAAATGAAAAGGTGCCTCAGCAAAGTATTAGTTTAAGGGTGTGCACACTTATGCAACCAGCTTATTGTACGTTTTTTTTTTTTTTTTTTACATTTTTCCCCTAACAGATTTGTTTGACTTTCAATTGAATTGTACAGGTTATAGGTCACATTAAAGGTGAGAAAAGTCTTGAAATGATTTATTGTGGTCTCATTTTTTGTATAACAAAAACCTGGCATTTTAACAGGGGTTTGAACACTTTTTATATCCACTGTATATATATATATATATATATATATATATATATATATATATATATATATATATATATATATACACACACACACACACACACATATATATATATATATATATATATATATATATATATATATATATATATATATATATATATATGTGTGTGTGTGTATATATAGGGGAATCAAATATGAATAAATCCCCCTTGGGTCAACATTTGTTTAGCTGACAAAATTTTGTCACCTACACAGATGGTTGACAAGTGTGTGAGATCACACAATTCTTAGCATAGGAGAAAGATGCCCTTTCCCTGAGATTGTGCGATCTCAGAGTTAGTATATATAATTAGCAGGGGGTGTGGGGGGTGCATATGTGTGTGTGTGTGTGTGTGTGTGTGTGTGTGTGTGTGTGTGTGTGTGTGTGTGTGTGTCTGTAAACTGTGCTATACTATATTATAGTGCTATACTACATTACAGATTGGAGACATCACATGACATGCATATATCATTTAAGGTACAAACATGCATAAGCGACACACAATGACAGTCCACATAAGACATGACATATAACTTGGCAATAATTTGATAAAAGAATAATAATTCACTCCATGCAATTACAACATGTAACAAAGTAATTTCATTTTGACAGTTTTCCAATAACATTACCAAATCCAGACATTTTGCAGTCACTATTAGATGATGATGATTATGTCATCACACTTGGCTTAAGGGTTGCATTCTGCAGATGGTCACCATCATGTAGACTGTCATCACTGGCTGATGATACATGGTTACTGTCAGGAAACTTGTATCAATCACTCTCTGGAGAGCTCTCTGGATGAGGTAATGGCAACATTTCCTTGCTTGAACTAATTGCTGTTAATTTCTCAGTCACATCAATGTACTGAGAAAGTGGTTTCTATTACATTTCAAAATCAAACCTTCTGTTTTTTCTTGACTATATAGGAATTTGGTGTGTTTGCATGATGACGTGCAGCTGCTTCCTGTTGTTTCAAATTTGTTTTAAATGGATTTTGAATCCTGGCAATCAAACTTGATTTCAACACAGATAATCTCTTAGATGATCTAATTGATAATCCTCTCTCACCTTGAACACTAGACTGACAGTACCTTGCTAAAGATGCAATATGCTGAAATTCCCAATGTGAGAAGGCAGAAGAGGCTTGTTCAACAAACTGTGGACCATTACAATGATGAGTATATTAGGGGTGCTTTGACATTATAAATGGACTTCATAAGCAGCATGACAATTGAGATTAGTTGTTTTGTATATTGTTTATGCTTGATGTTTTTTTTTTTGTTTATAATGTAACATTTAAATGTTATGTTAGGATTTAAATGCTCTGCATATTGTTTCTGTTGTTTATTATTAGAAATGTGCCATTACAATTCTGCTTTGCTTTTGAATTGTTTGTCAATGACTTTCCCCCAGATTTAATAAAATTCATGTAGGCATAGTTTAGAGCCTACACAGAAGTTACTGTGTCCATGTATGCAGTTCCCCCTTGGTAGCATGACATGCATATTAATGATGGCACATTGCTGAGGCAGGAGAGCTGTGGAACACGGTTATTGAATCAGTGTAGGGAGTGTATGACTAACTGTGCCCACAGATGAGTAACACACCCTCTGCACTATCCAAGTGCATTATATCAATGTATATAATTTGTTTTTTTTTTCAACTTGCATGGTGTGGCATGAAGCACAGCAAATGACATGTCCCAGACATCTAAAAATAGAAACCAGAGGCATTTAATTTGTGATTCAAAGGTCAATTTTAAGCATAGCTTAGCGGGTTTGCATGGCATGGCACAGTGCTTAGCAGTGCTTAAAGTTAGCTCAAAGGTATATGTAAAAGTATGGCAGCACTCCACACATCCACCTAGCCAAGTGGTTAGAGTTACAGCCTTATGTGCAGTAGGTGTGGCGTTTAAATACATGGAAGGGAAATAAAGCATTTATTTTCCAAATACAAATTATTGTGATTATTTTTCAGTCCTGATCTGCTGGACTCAGCTAAGCTCTGCTAAGACCTGCTAAGACCTGCTAAGCACTGCTTAAACAATCTCTGCTGAGGCACTGCTTGTCAGTGCTTGGCATTGCTTGGCTGTGCTTAGCTGATTTGCACACTGCTGTGCGCTACTAAGCACTGCTAAGCATTGCCAGTTTAAGCACTGCTCAGCTCAGCTGCGCTGAGTTGCAAGGTGCCAAGCAATGCACTGCATTTTTACAAAATGTCCAATGGAGTAAGAGTGGGAAAACAGGCTATATTAAGCTCAACAGGTGGGAATAGGTTCATAGGTTCATAGGTAGGTACTAGGCTATTGGCCCAAGGGCCTATGTAAGCATAGCCAGCAAGGTTCCATAGCTTATGCCACCCAAGAAAGTTATTTTCCTGTGCCACTGTCCAGCAGAGACAAAGAAGTGATCCCAGGGTGTATTTCCTATTTCCCATCCACTCATCAAGATTTTTCTTGAAGAGTGCTAATGAAGAACTTTGCTTGACATAGATGGGTAGCTTGTTCCAGAGTATAGGAAGTCTCTGGGACAGGAATCTATCCCTCCAGCATGTCCTGTTTATTGTGGTGACAAGGTTTAGGTCCCTAAAGCATGTAGCTCAGAGGGATTGGGATTTCTTTAGGTGTAGCATGTCCAACAGCTCTGGGCTTGACATAGCTTTATATGTTAGGCAGAGATCACCTCAGAGTAGACGATATGCTACGGAGTAAAGCTGGAGTTTTTTGAGGCAACATAATTAATTGGAGTGCTTTCTCTGTGGAATACACTATGGCAGGTGTTGGAGAGGGTTTGCATTTTTGGGTGCAGCGTTGGTGCATTCAGGAGTCCAGAGTCATGGTTGGAATCCTTGTAAAAAAACATGAGGGCGGGCAGATGCATATCCCCTGCACAGGTGATCAGTGTTATCACCACCATGATGACCTGAAAAGACAAAAGGAAGCTCTCTATTGAACACCTGGGTCCAAGAATTCTGGGCTGGGAATGTCCCGCATGTATGTAAGTACCCTTACCTGTGTTTCACCAATATCTAATCTTGAATGGCTGCTAAACTGGTATGCATGAGGGTGTCCTTCTCTCCCAACAGCTGCAGAGGAGAGAGCTCGCAATGTTGAGGTGCATGCCAGGTGCTTGGCCAGATGCCGGGCACTTGGCCAGGTTGCTCCATGACTATGGTGAGTACAGTTGTATTTTCCAGTCTATAGTCAGATAAGGAAGAAAGAGTAAAGCATTACCTGCCATTAGGTATATACAGTAAAGATTGTATTGCAATGAATGTGGATGTAGACCTGTACTTCAATAACTGAATACTGCCAACTGTAGTGCAATAAGCAGGGAAGAGTAAAGTATTAACTTTGCTAATGTAAATAAAATAAAGTTTCTACTGCAATAGCTGTGGAATTACATCTGTATTACACCACCTGCATTACAACTGCTGTGCAATAAAAACATGAAACTATAACAGTAAATACATGAAAGTACGTCTAATAAAGCTGTGTTGTGCAATATGTGTGGAATTATGGCTTTTTTGCATGAAATCGATTATGACAACTGTTCTGCAATAAAAACACAAAACAATATTACTTTCTCCCTCAAGGTATATCTAATAAAGAGTGTTGTGCAATAAGTGTAAATTCAGAGCTGTTGTACAAGAAATTAGTTATGACATGACATGAATTATGTATATTAGGAATGTCTTGTTTTAACCATTGCATTTCAGCTATATGCATTCAGACTCTGAGGTATGGTGCTGCAGGCAAGTATAACAGCGTAATAGCTGTAGACTGCAAATATACTGTCTGCAAATGTATATGGTTGAGCTAGCCAACCCAATAATCTGATATGGTTTCTAGACTTCACAGATATTTCAACCCACTAACAATATATCGTGTACTCCAGCATTCTGTGTAGTAATGTATAGGTTGCCTAGTATCGCTGTCATGCTTGAATTTCATGCCTGTGTGTTCAACTCTCACTGCAGTCTACTATAAAACTGTACTACTAATACAGGGTCATATATTGGTTCTAAGTTAGCTCTAGGAAAATATCAGTCAGTAAGTAAACAACAGTGACTCAGTAGCTCAGTTTGTTAAATGCTCTCTCTGAAGTACATTTTGCCACACACAGACCAGGGTTCGAATCCAGTGCTCTGTAGCACTATATAGCACAGTAGCAGTCATGAAATGATTACAGATTTTCTCTCCACAGGAACTGCAGGAAAATGGATGAGTTAGACCATAGTCTGGGTAAATAATTGTGTGCTTAGATGTCATAGACTGTTAAAATCATTACCAGGTATGTGAATATACAGCATGAAATAAATATAATACTAATAAAATAAAATAAATAAAATGTGTAGTCACTGGTATGGCTGTATGACTGGACTGTCTGTTAAAGGTTGCTGTAGTCAATTAATACAGTCGATGTAAATGTCTTCTGCAGTCACTGCTATCCCCATGCCTGTCAAGTAGTATAGTTTTTGTACTGTACACATACATGTCTCTCAAGTGTCACTGTCACAGAATGTAATTAGTAGTGTATAATCTCTCTGTCGCACATTTACCATCAACATGAGTATCTAGCCAGGAATGTATCACTACATCAGCCCGCAGTACACCTTGGTAGTTATCTAGGTCCACCTGATGTGTAAGTGTTCTATGTAGTTTACTAACCACAGTTGTTACAGCTTGGCTCATACTGCCCCATGCAAATAGTTTGAGAGGTATGTACATGCTACAGCAGCTATAGTACATTTGTAAACATAAAGAAAGGACAGACCTGTAGAGTAGATAGCAGTGCTGTTCTCCATGAAATAGACTACAATGGTATTAATGGACTGTTTATTTCTCTCTCTCCACACCCCTTATCTTCATTTATTTATTAATGTTATCCATTGGTTATGCTTTACTAGTAACATCTATTGTTACATTAAACTTTATTTTGGGGCATGTGTTTTACTATTGTTATGTATTATAATGGTTGCATATTAACATATCCTGTTAAATTCCTATGTTGTTGGCCTTATGGCATAACTGTTACTGGCATGCTGTTAATATACTGACTGTTATGTTATTTAAGGTTGTGTTCCATATAATATACATTGAAATGTGATAGGGTTATTTCCAGTGTTCGGGCATGCTGTTATTACTAACAAATGTTTTTGTTCATAACTAACCTATACACATTGCTATACCTCTATCACCAAAGCATGACAGGGTAGTCCGGTTCCTGCTGCTCTACCACCATGTCTAGGACACAAGCTGGTGGTGCCCCCTCTGCTGGCCCTGCACCACCTTCAGGTGGAACTTCCTCAGGGGACGGGGCCCTTTCTCCCTGGGAGCGGTGGCAGAGGGGCAGTAGTCACCCAAGATTGACTACCGGCCATGGTGCGCAGGATTCCTCATAGTAGTTATGAATGACACCTGTGCCAGCTTGAGGGCAGACTCAACAACCTGGTGGGGCCTGCTGGCCCTGGTGCTTAGCCTCCAGCACAGCCAACTTCAAGGCAGTGAAGGAGCAGTGTTGACTGCCCATGAGTGGGGAGCACAGTCACACTGCTGCCGTCTGGAGGCACATGTTTCTCAGATTCCACAATACCCTCCCCATCCAAGGTGTTTACCCCCTCATGTGTCACACACAACCCCTGCCTGCTGTCTTGTCTGCCTTGTCTGTCTGCAATTGCATCCTCTCCTACCCAACTTACCACCCCACATGTATCTATATCCCTTCCCCAACATTCCACTCTCTCATTAACAAAAAAAAGGGTACCTGTCCCGCACTCCATTTCGCACACGTGTCCACTGGACACAACTAATTTGGTACAATTGGCTTGACAACACATATATGTTGTCTTCACTCCCTCTCTCTGAGATTTGAATATCTAAATTCATCCACAAAATCTGTCAAACTGTACAGCTGTTGCTGTACAAGAAATGGAAAGCTATGGTTCTTCCCCACACCTGGCCTGCACATCCCTACCGGCCTTTCAGTATGTTTTTCCCCCTGCTTGCCCCCATTTCACCACTGTTCTATCTCCCCTTTTTCTTTTCTTTTTAAATTTTTAGTGCGGGTTTGTGCGGAGCTAAGCAGGGTGCTCTGCAAAACAGTGCAAACCCGCTTTAAAGCACTCTAAACTAGCTTAAGGATCTTATGTGTTTCTCACAGTGTTAGGTGCATGTACAAAATAAACACCCCTGCCAAGTCTTGGACCTGGGCCACTATCAACTACAGCATAGTGCATTAGCTGCTTAGGCCACTCAGTTCTCAATTAAAACAGGTGTTCCCAGCAAAATAAACTGATTGCCACTGACAGACTGCAAGTACATCTACTGGGAAAAATGGGAATGTCCTGGGACTCTGATCCAAAATGTACACAGCCAAATAAATAATAATGGATGCATGTGAGGCCTGGGATAGCAGATAAATGTACTCTTTTATCAGCAACACCTTTAAACACACCTGCTAAGGCAACAATGACTAAAGTACATGTGTACAACTGGGACCCTGCTAAAGAACAACTTCCTTTGAAAGTCATGCACATAATGATGGATGCAATATGTCACAGACTGTACGTATGCACATATATCTTGCAAATCAACCTACTACAGCACTGACTCAGTACCTCAATGTGTTAAATGCCTTGTGTACAGTACATTTTGCCACCCACAGTCCTGGGTTCAAATCCCGGGTGTTGCACTTCAATTACATTGTTGTGAACACAGCAAGTAATGACTGAGTCATGCAATTTTAACCCACACAGGTTGCTCCTACTGAATTAACTGCTACCCATGTTTGCAAGTCAAAGGCCTGTAGGTAGGGACACACTGCACATATTCATATAGCCTAACTATATGTCTCCTAATACTCTGTGACTGGCACTCTTACATAATAGATGTACCTTAAGCACAAGCCTCAAGTGGACTGTAAAGGGTATCCTTACCCTGTCTCTGCTGTAATGACAGAGCTGATACTGCTGCCTCAGTTACATGTACAGCTTGCTGTCACACAAAGGGTTCACACTCCCCCCATGTGTCCTAGGCTACAGCAGCAGCTGCAGCCTGGAACATAAGCAGTTGTATGTTAAGCTAGCTCCTACAGATCTACCATAACTCACAACCCCCCAGAACAAGGGATCCAGACAAAGCCATACATAAAGGGTGGGGGGGGGCAAAGGTCCAGAGACATGTTTCTCAGTTTGCCCCTACAAGGATAGTGAGCTGATAGAATAGCAGCTACTGCATCAGCATGCATATTCTGATGGGTATGATGTCTGACATGCACATGTCTCTCTCTCCTTACTGATCACAACCCACAATGTTTACCACTGAATTGCCAGATAATCGCAATGTCAGCAGAGAATGGCCAAACATATCATGCAAAACTGTGGACATACCTCATAAATCTCAACAGTGGGCAGTATTTGTACCTAGTCTCTGTGATGCTGTAGTCTCCACACCTCACTAATGTCTATCTCAAAGACTAGAAAAGAGGCCAAGGCCTACATGAAGCCCTTAAATATTGCATTGTGGTATCATGTCATTGGCTAAGGAAAGTGCAACCCAGCTATTCTGTATGCAATTAGCAAATCTGAGCCACAGATTGGTGCTCAGGCAATCACATGTTAATGAACAAAAAAACAATCAGCTGCTTATGGGGAACAGGTCTGTACGTCGCTTTACTCAGACAGACAATGGTTTTGCAAGCTGTTTGCAGAGGTTCTGGAACACAATAGGATTACTTCACTCTTCCAGGTATGTAATACATGTCCCCATATAATGGGATGCAGATGGGAGGATGGAGGTATACAATAGGGATTACAACAGTAGGCCTGTAGTACCTCTATGGTATTGACATGTTGCTGATACTCTGCTGTCCAACAGCTACAGGCAGGCCTCTCAACTGTCCCTGCTTTGAATCAAATCACAGTTCTGCCCCTGTTACTCCCTCCTATAACAGTCAGCTGTTGTAGGAAAGCTAGTGGATTATGAGTTAGACATACAGACAGTAAATAAGGGTATACACAGCGGTAATATCAAATGATGTAGTGTAATTCAACTCCTGTCAGTCTGTCAATGCCACACAGAAATATTTCTGACATTGTAAAGGTATCCCTGACTGTCCCTGATGTACTCTGGCTAGGTCAATGTTTTGTTGACATTCATACTGCATTGCTTGAGTGCTATGGCTAACATACCTGTCAACCCCTTACAGTAGAAATTCAGGTCATAGCCATAATTAGTGTGGGGGGGGCACAGGAACAAACTCAGTGACAGAGTATACATATCTGCATAAAAAGTAAGAGTATGAATAGACTAACAGATATTACTGTAGCATAAGTGTTTTCTGAGGGGTCTGGCATTTGACAGCCAGAATCTCTATATTCTGACAACAACCATCAATGATTGGCCAAGCATTTGTCAGACATCCACATGTCTGTTCCAAAAGGACCACATCTATGAGGCACATGCTCACATTCTGGAAGCATCTGTGTAGTGGAGAGGTATGATGCCTACAGGGAAGATATACTACAGCAGGTTTGCATTGTTGTCTGTCATTGTGGCACACTGGTGTTGCTGGACTGTCCCTATATAGTTGTAATAGCACACAGCTATTTGTCTGACAGTGGCTGTAAGACATAGTAGTGGGAATATGCCCATAGGGGACACACCACAATAGACTGCAGTGATGGGCATAGAGACATATACAACAGATGCTGTCATGGAACACAGGAGCATAACCGGTATTGCTACTATCTTGGTGATAGCCACACATGTAGTGTGTTGATAGACTGCGGGGTATGATGTGTGAGGGAGCGGTGGATAGTGCAGCCCATTTTTGTTGTGCAGGGTCAGTACACAGTGGCCATCCATGTATCTTGTCCTGTAATGTGTTCTCCTGTTGTTGTCTTGCAGGTAAGATGTATCAACAGAGACATTCTCCATTTTCATCTGCAGAAAATGATGCTATAGTGGATACCCTCAGACTCAACCATAACATCCTGCTGTCAAGGGGCCACCACTTTCAAGAACAGTGGGTAGCATTGTGGGTCAACCTTGTGAGGGTTGTTAATGATACTGGCCAACAGGACAGGACCTACGAGCAGGTTCGACACCAGGCCACAGACATGGTCAATGCCACACGTCAATGGGCAGCTGCTGTTGACAGGGATTGTGCTGCCACTGATGGAGGGCCTGCAACACAACTCTCAGCCACAGAAAATTTCCTGGTGAACCTAGAATCAACCCACAGCTGCCAGCTAACCATCACACCATACATCATGGAGGTGGGTGCCACAGTGTCCACATCAGAGGAGCATCCAGGTAAGCCAACTGTGTTCACCAGTATGATATATTTGCAGTCATTGTGGCAGACTCTACAGACAAGTACATGGGTGTCAGGTCTATTGCATTGGAGGGGGGGTTGGCTTTTCACCACAGTTGTGCACACATACTCAGAATGTCAGTAATATAGCCAGTATCACATTACCTACTGTACACGTTGATATACACATATATTACCTTATACCACTGCAGGATTTGGTGTTACTGACAATACCTTTCCCTCACCTTTTCACAGGTACATCAGCTGTGGCTGGAGTTCATGGTCCTGTACCTGGTAAGTGTCATACTGTTGTTTTGCCTGATCAGATATAACCTATGAATGTTAATGGCTGCCATTTTGGCTTTTGCACAGGTGTTCTGCTTAGCTAGAGTAGAATAATTTGATGTTCCATTTTGGACCAGTTAACTACAGTGCATAGCCTAGGGAATGACAGGTGTGTATGTGAAACATTAACATGTTTGCAGTTATAGTTATGAGCAACTACGCAGCCTGCTATACATGAGGCAATTACTCCAAGATGCCCATTCAAATGCAATAGGGAGAAGGTACATACCCGAGACAGTGGTATTACAACTGGCATATCATTGTCAAGATAGGTGTACTGGGTTTTATGTGTAGTTCTGTCACATACACTGTCATATTGCATACCTCACAGGTGTATTGAAACATTACCCAGATGTAGCTTATGCGCATGTTATACAGGGCCTGGGTTGGCTGTGTATGTTGTTGAGGGTGCATGTGTTGTGCATGGGATCAGAGATGAGATGATGTGGGACATGTAATGCAGTTGGGGATCCTTATCCATATGAGTTTCTGTGGATTACCATACATAATAGTGCAGGTGGTAATGTACTGCTTTCGTCTTGTTTCTCACAGGTGAACAGGGGGGTTGGAGTCTGTCCCCCTCACAACCTGATGTCAATGTCTCATTAGACCTTGATGATAATGGTGGCCATAGTGAGGCACAAGTGGGGTTGTTTGTGGCCAACTCTGTCCCAGAAGATGATATTCCTCTTCTGCTCCCATTGTCCCCATACACAGTCAGTATGCCCACACATACCCAGTCACCAGTGGCCACAGATACTGGACAGTCAGAGGGTGGTGACATAGTGCAGGACAGTGTGAGAACTATGGTGTCAGTGAGTGTAGACACTGGTCATAGCCATTCAGTTGGTGTGATCCCACACAAGCAGATTGACAGGGGTGCTTGAGGGAGGATTGCTGCCCATCCACTTCCTGTTGCAGATGTCACATTGCGGGTGACTCACTGCATGTTTTTGGCTGTCATGGAGGCACAGGCACAAGCTGAATGCAACACCAGATGCTTAGGGTTATGTATGCAGCACAGTCTGACATCCATGACTGCCTCCACTGCATTGGTGATTCCATGGAACATTTTACTGATGTAATGGACAGATGGTGGGCTCAGAAAGTGTCTGTCTTTGAGCGAACGTTGTTTGTGCCGGAACATGTAGTTGGGGTTGGGTGTCAGACATGTGGATGTAGGCCAGCAACACCATCTGCTGATAGTCCACCATTCCCATCTTGGCAGCACCTCCAGTGCTACAGAGGGAGGTGTGCTGTCAACACCACAATGTGGCAGGCCATGAGCACGTGGTGCTGGGTGGAACCGTGGGAGACATAGGCATAGCAGACAGCAGTCACCATCAGCTACTAGCACCGCATCTGACTTTGGGCATGGTGCTGCCTGTGCTACTCATGGAGGAGCCAGTTTCCGTGTTCATGACCGGAGATGGTGAAGTGTCCACTCTACCATGTACGGTCTACAACTGTCCATCATATGCATGTGTAGGGCTAGCACTGAGCTTGACTGTGTACACACACACACGCCAACACCATTGTCACATGCAGGTCACCTACAGACACACACAGCACCACTCCATGACCCATGTCACCAGCACCCCTTCCTGACTCACACACATGCTGTCAACTGTTTGGCACAGCCTAGGCCTCCAGCACCACCACAGCATGCCCTGTGGATGTGATGATAGCTGTGTCACATCCCTGCCATCCATGTTGATGTTCAGGCAGTTGTTGTGGGCCACAACAGGTATAGGTGATACTGCTTGGTACTGTTCTTGTATCCAGTGTCCTAAGGGTGAGGTACCTGATCATATCCCTGCTATGTGTGTACACCTACCAGTCTGGCCATATGTGGCTATTTGAAGTTTAATAAACAGACATGTGGGCAGGAACAATATGGCTTGTCCAAGGAGTGCATTGCACCCATTGTACATTACACCACCTGCGTACCTATGTCTGTCTGCAGGATGACAGGCCGCATGCTCAGGGGTCTGTGGGTGAGTGGATTATGTACTGCTGCGGCCTTGGTCTGGTGCAAACAAATGGCTGTTGTGATGTGTATATG
Organism: Protopterus annectens; assembly: GCF_019279795.1. Taxonomy (NCBI): domain Eukaryota; kingdom Metazoa; phylum Chordata; order Ceratodontiformes; family Protopteridae; genus Protopterus; species Protopterus annectens. The sequence goes on along the minus strand of NC_056748.1, from coordinate 23,356,815 downwards.
CAGATAACCCCAGCAGTCAGGGGTATGTGGAAACATTCGTACATCCTCGCCCATATCTATCACAACCTGTATAACATGGTTGTCTCCTTAAATGTAGCTATGTATGTCAGTAAAGTAAATGTGTTCTGTAGATGCATGTGTGGAGTATATGTATCATTGTACTTTATATAGCTATATATCCATCTTACTATCATATATATAAAAATGAGCAACATACTGATAGAGACACTAATCAAGCATGAGGGGGATAAGGGGAGACAGATATGCATATGTAGCTGTATGTCTGTACAGTCATATGTCTACATAGCAGGTCTTTGGGCAGATGAGGCAACAGATATGGGCTCAAGTTAGCTAAGTGTAGGTGCATGCCCAGTGTGACTGTCGGTACTTACAAACTGACTCCAGGACAGACCTACTTGTACTGCAGTCTAGGATTTTGTGTGCTGAAGCCAATTGGCTGCTGAGCCTGTTTCCACAGCCCAGCAACTCCCTGACGTTTTCTCCAAGGTATTCCCTGGCCGTTTGCTGAGCATACTATGTGACCCATACCTATCAACTGTACAGATTGTAATGGAAAGTGTAGAGTTTTGCATCATATTTTTGGTATGTTTTACATAGCATTGTGATTTTCTGACACATTGAGGCAGAGCATTATAGACTGATGTTATGATATGATGAGAGACATTTGAGTTACTGACTCCATGCACATCAGGAAATTCATGCTAATGCAAGACCTGTTATTCTACCAACTTTCCACATTTGTCTTGCAAATAGTTAATCCTTCTCCTTATATTTCGGCCTTTGTCCCACTATTGTTTATGGCTTTGTCCAGATTCCCTGCTCTAAGAAGTTGAGAGGTGTAACACCCCATGCACTGGCTCAGTAATCAAGAAGCCTCAATCCTCACCACTAGCACCAGTGAGGGACATGTACATTGGGAGGATGACAAGTACACACACAGTAAATTACTATTTACACAGAGATCACAGTCAGTCTGGGGATGGTTTCTTCCTCTCTCTCCAGATCCCCAATAAGACTCCCCACTGGCACAACTATAGGGTTAAGATCTCAGCCAAGTGGTCAAGCCAAAACCACCAGCACCTTCTTTGTCCAACCAGTGCTTCGTGTCCATGTCCAAGTAGCTCACACACACACACACACACACACACACACACACACACACACACACACACACACACACACACACACACACACACATTTTGAGATTTGATTTATACACAAAAACACAGACACTCCTGGGGAAGGCTGGCACAGGTTCACTAGCTATGCCCCCTTCTGCCCAGACTATACGGTAGTACCAGCTGCCACCAATCACTCTTATCAGCTACTAATGCCCTTATAAAGTGTGACCAATTCTACTGTGTAATGTTACTATTATCCAACTGGTAAGTGTTCCAAGACTTTAAGGCTATATAAGAGTGCCCTGCTCAGTGTTACCAAATACATATGTAAGTACTCTAAGAGCTTAAATATCTCTAAACAAACCAGCCACAATTAAAAGGTTTAAATATATTTAATAATAAATAATAAAAGGACAAGACAATACTTAATAACTCAACACAGTGACAACAAAGTTCAAAATCACAGGAAATATTTTACAACAACATTGCAGGACAGTCTCACATAAATACAGAAAGCATCTAAACTAATCATACTATATTCCTATCTATCTCTAAGAGAAATCACTGTAATCTAGTTACTTACTATTAGCAAGACAAGTGCTGATGAGAGGATGTTGTCAGATCCAAAGACAAATACAAAATGCACAGACTCACTCTCTGAGATAGTTCTTAAATTACTATCAAACATTACTGATGGATTATCTCAGATTACATCATTCTTTGTCACCTCTTTCTTCAGTTCCCAGGCTAACAGAAACATAAAACTTAGCACCTCTGTGTCAGAAATACTTATCTCTCAGAAGTTTGCCTGGAAATGGAAGTTGTAAAACAGTTAAACACTTTTACCTTTGAAAATTATAATTATTTCTGTTTCCAGACAACAGAAAAACCTCCTAGCTCTAGACATCCTGCCTCTTTGCATTAACTAACTTTATAGCACAGTCATAAACAATTTCAACTTATTTTCTTAGAGTTTTGCAAGTTAACTCTGTATGTTTCAACTTCTACCATGAAAACATACATTTGCACAGGCATATAGTTTATACACATTTCTGCTCTTTTTCACCAGGGTACACTTTGGTTACATTCTTAAAGCTCAGCACATAACATACAGTTTAACACACACTTCTACACCAGCAGTTTAATACACACATAACATATAGTTATCTTACATTTGTATGGATCATATTAATATTCACAAATGACATAGAATTATTTACAAAATTCTAGCTAGCTGGGCTGGTAGCCTCACAAGAGGTATGATGTGACTGGGGTACATGATGTAACACCACACACAGGGTGACAGTCTTCATACCTCTCACTGTACGTGATTTTACAGAATGTCCAGCATTCCACCCCATATGTCTGCTCTGTTCCTCATACAGTCGTGTTTATCCAGTAATATACTATAAAATGCAGTCCACTGAATTGTTGTAAGTACTGGCACAGTTATGTGATGGCTTTTACATACTGCAGCTAATATGATCTGTTGCAACCTGCTGTTATACTAGCCACCTTCTAGGTTACTCAGAGCATGCAAATGTCTGTAGGTTTGGACCTCTGTCCCTCCATTTTCTCTGGCTGTGTCTAGCTTCCTTGCAGTAACAGATTATGGTGTTATGACAGTGTGTGGGACCCCTACCATACGAGTAACTCACATGCAAAACCATCAACACCGTCAACCATGCTAATGTCCTCAGCCCAGTAAGCCACACCAGCCTCCAGAAAGTGAGGTGTAATTCCTCACATTATCAACAGCATAGAGACATACACTGTGACTCCTGCTGTGACCCCTGCATTTTGTGGAAAATATATGTGGCCAGGTTCTTTGTGACAGCCCTGGAATTATGTGGTTGGCTGATATATCCTTGCAAACATACTGTTACTGCAGTTGTATGGGAACACCGATGTATTGGGGGTAGGGGACTCTGTCATTGACAGTCATGTGTCTGTCCTATGACCCCACTGTTTGGCATTTCCCTTGCATAATGCAGTGAGGTTTCCAGCCATGTGGCCTAATGCATATTATGGGTACCCAATATTTGACAGAGTACCTGTTATCCCAATTAGCTGTTAGTTCTGTGCAAGTAGCCCAGTAGCCCACTCTATTCCCTTGCATACATGCAGCAGGTCCATACATATACTACCAATGTCTAGTACCCTGTACATTTGTAGTAAAGGAGAGTGACTTACTTTGCAAATGCAGAGGTTGGGAGACATCTGTTTCAGGGCAGACTGTCTGATGCACCAAGTACACAGCCAATACATGATTAGGTACAGATTGTATGGTCTGGCTGGCATCCTTTTTACTATGTATGCAAATTGGGGTAAGGTGTCAGTCCCTAGGACCCTAGGTTGTCAGTGCATGTGCTATGTGTTGTCTCTTGGCCAAGGCCAGAGCATACTGGGCATGCCTACGTCTGCCTACAGGGACAGCCTCAGGGGTTCCCTCCTCCGAGTCGCCCTGTTGGTGTGGCTGTGGGGACCTAGGCACTGGTGGGGGCTATGTATCCCTTCCTTCTGATCATCCTGCCACAGCTGTTTCTGCAGGATCATATTGTGTAGCATGGCACATGCCGTGAACATCTGTGCACATGTGGCTGGAGAGTACTGCAGGGCTCTACCAGCTATATCTAGGCACTGGAACCATGACTTGAGCAGCCCAAACACATGCTCTATGATGTTCCTAGTTTGTGTGTGTGCCTCATTATGGCATTCTTTGTTTGGTGTGTGTGCATTTCTGATAGATGTCATCATTCATGATTCCAATGAATCCAGTGCGTAGCCAGCATCCCCCAGTAGATGGCCATATGGGATGTCTCCCCTGGCAAACATCTGGTACAGCTGTACTGCATGCCAGATATGAGAGTCATGATAACATGATAACTGCCAGAGCTGCCAGTACACACATTTATGATAATGCCCTGGGCATTGCATACAATTTGACAGTTGATGGAGTGATACCCCTTGCGGTTGACATAGATTCTACCTTCCTCACTGGGTGGTGCTTTGATGTGTACATGAAAACAGTATATGGCAACCAGTACATCAGGCTGGTGTGCTAAATGATAGAAGAGTCACATACTGCTATCCATCTCCTCAGGGGTGTGGGGTAAATAAATGTGCTCACTGGCATGTGCTAGCATGGCATCCATGAACTGGTGGAGCACCCTGGGTGCTGATGCCTGTAAGACCCACATCATGTCCCCAGTTAGTCTTTGGAAAGTACCTGTAGCTAGTATTCTAAGGGCTATATATACCTTTGTTTCCACTAAGATGGGTTCCCCTCTGTTGGCTCTGGGTCTGAGTTGAACACAGCAGAGCTCTGTGAGTTCCTGTAGTATGCCCTTGTCCACCCTGTAGCACTCTACAATCTCCAGCTCATGTAGCTCCTGGAAGGTTACCCTGGGCCTGAATACCTTCTCCTTCTCAGTCTCATACAGATGTAGCAGAGCTGTAGCACCCCCTAGCATTGCTTTAGTTAAAAATCCCACGTTTGCACTCCACTGGTGCAGAGTATGGGGGTGAAAACAGATTATAGAGTGTATGCATATTTTCTAGTGCTCTGCTGTAGGTACAGCCTACATGATTGGCTACCTATGATGCATTCCACCTGCCAAGTACATCATTATCAGTGTTTTACTGGCCCAGTTTAAGTGGTACAGGGGTCATCAGTAATTTATGCATGATTAGCTTTCCCAAGCAATTTTCTTTTTTTTTAAATGGCCTTCCCTGATAAGCACTGTGGCATTGCGCACAAGCCCAATCCACAGATATAAACAATGCTCAGCACACAGTGGACACACCCCCATAGGCAGGCATGCTCAGCACAGTGGCACACAACACAAACACACTCCAAATAGCTAAAACATGCACGCAGAAGTTAAACAGAGCTTAGCAGGCACTAGACACACCCCCTGCTCAGCTCAGCGGCGTGGCGCACAAGCTCCAATGTGCTTAAAAAATACAGACACACCCCCTTTTGATGTCAGGTATCTCTTCTGTGGACACCAATATGGTTCTGGGGTTACACAGATATGATCTGTGGGCACAGATTCCCATTTTTCCTATTTAGTAACCCCAAATCATTTGCATACAGATCCATGCACACAACCAGGAAACTACACTATTCCAGACCTACCCCCTTAGCAGCCACAGAAATCTAACATTGTACATACTCCATGCAAGGCCCTATAATGCATTATTGTCACATATTTTATTTTTTTTTTGTTTTTACACTTTTAAATATTTTCTTTTTGCATAACAGCATGTTTGCATACTGCTGCATGCCACACAAACATAATATGAGTATTAAAAAAAATAATTATTTTCCATCATTTTCCATTACTTTTTGGACACACAGGGCATAGTTCTGCACATATCTCTGTCTGCTACTCTATTTATGTCCTTCTAACTGGGCTTTTACAGTCCCAGTTCACTTTTTTATCTCATCTATATGGAATTTTTCCATGTACACTTCGGACACCAACATGGGGTCTGCAGGACTGCCTATCTGCTTGCTGGATCACTCCAACACCATAATTTGCATGCAATTCACCTGCTTATGAGGTGATTTGCATGCAATGGACACTTCTGTGTTTGTACACTTGTGCACGCCCCTCAGCACCATTTACTGGATCGCACAGCTGCTTACTTCCATGTAAACTCCATGCCACTATGCCTACAAGGAAAATTAATCCGTGTAGGCTTTATTTAATTCCTCCTTTGGCTTTTTGGGTCAGTTTGTGACCTAAAAATGGTCCTTAACAAAAAATAAATACAATAAAAATAAAATAAGTATGTTCAATTTGATAACCTCAGGATACATTAAGTAGTAATTGAAACAAATCAGATAGCAGACATTCTTAAAATGGAATAAATCAGAAGCAGTTTTACTCAATGGTCTGTTTGCTACTTTGTGAGATACTATAAAATCACTAGAGTTCATTTTGTACATGTTATATGTATGACAGTTATTTCCATAGCTTCTATTTCATGAGGCATTACTGGCCAAAACATTATGTTAATGTCCCTTCTATAAATTTAATAATATCTAAGTGTGCTTCATGATTCTGTACAGCACAAGAGTTTGTGGCTTTTGTAGCACTATCAAGCTATTGGATTTCAATATCAGTCCTTGTGACTCATGAATTTCATCATAATAAGTACAGTAGGCTTGCGTCAGTAGTGGGACTTCTTTCTAGCCATCTGACCATCCTGTCAGTACCATAATTTTCTGTAATAGTAGCTCTAAATCATGTCTGAATAAAGTCAGAAATTAAATTGTAAAGTCTAGTAAATGAATCAGCATACTGCTCCAAAATATCAAATGCAGCATTTAAATTCAGTTTTTTGTTTATGCTTTGTGATAGTGTATCTTTCCACACAATATGTTGTTAATGTTTAGTAGCCAGTACTGTATAAATGTGAATAACTGACTTTGCAATCATGCAAATCATCTTCTTGTCAGCTGTGTGAATCACTGGCACTGAATGCATTGTGGCAGCTAGTGTTCTTCTCTTGCATCTTGCACACTGTGAATTAACATCACTATCATCACCACTTGCTTATAAACAGGCCTTCACAATATAAGTTGCGAAACTAAAAGAGTTTGAAACAACAAATTGAAATCCTTGTTTTACTATGCACAATGCAGCATAACCTGAACCAGTGGTTTCAGTTATGACCAAACTAAGTAAATAAATAACACACGTTCAATGATATAAAATGTTCCATTTAATCACATGTAAGTAAGCGCTTTCACCGTGGGCTTCTTCAGACTTATTACATACATAACACCCTTGATAATTGCACGACATGCAGTAAACAAAAACTGTTGGGTGTAGAGCGCATACTATAGAGACAAGACACAAGAATAAAATATTGAGCATTAAAAAAATAAAAAAAACTTAAATATATATATAATATATAAAAAAATATATATATTATATATATATATATATATATATATATATATATATATATATATACAATAAGTAAAAACAGCAAGCCTATATATACATAATAATATAATAATAACAGACTTATGCAGGACAAATAACACAACAAACACAAAACAAAACAAAACAACAAATAAATGTATTACAACCAAACTACTACCTATACTTTTATACTTTTACTTTTTTTTTTAAGTTAGTCTTTTCTTTTCTATTATTTTCAAGTTTCTACTTAAGTAAATAAATAATTTGACAAAGAGAACTTCTCAAGCAACTTCTCAAACACAAGTCTCTGGGTTCACTTTCAGTAACAATGTTTTGTTCAGCATCAGTATCTTACTTAAGTACAATAAATGTTTCATTTGCATACTTTTCTGTTCTATGAGTGATGCATTAGTAATGTTGTCACTTCTCATTGCCCAGTGAAGAAAGTGCGCACTAGGTCTCAGTATGTATATCACCTGCATTCATAAACACTTAATATTGTGCTTTGTGTAAGGTATTTAGGGAAAAAGTCATATTACAGTTTGCACAGTCAGTAGTTTTGCTTGCATCTGTTACTCATAAAACATTTTTGGCCTAGCCAATTCTCCATTTTGCGCTCAAAATAACCTATGCCATTAGCCTTACCCATCCCATGGTCAATTGGCCTTACCCATCCCCTGGTCAAATAATATATATTACCCCTAATGAGAATAACTGGGATCATACAATGTGTCATACCCAGATCACAGCAAGCAGAATTTGGGTACCTACACAGAAAGTACATTAAGCTGGTAGAGGGGGCAGATGGAGAGACACTAGCATGTCTGGCAGAAAGGGGATGTTTTAGTATGCAGGACAGCAATAGGTAGTGGGCACATATACCTTTAATGGAGGATTCTTTTGTGGGACAATATATTTATCATGTGAACATCAAAATGAATATGGTGCACAGAATAAAGCCAGAACAACAGAATGTTACTTGGAGCCTATGGATAGCTGCTGAAAGGTGATACAAATAAGGCAAATATAAGACACTTAGAATGTTAGTGGGCCAAATGCTCTTATTCACAAATATCTGTTTGTCTTTGTACACAGTTTTCTATATACTTTTGTGTTGTATAACCACATAGTTCTTCTAACTGTCCTATATGTAATAACTAAATATATGAGATGTTCATTTCACAATCAAGAACTCAAATAGCAAATTCACTATGTGTGCAAAAAGAATTAAGAATTCAAACCCCTTGAATCAAGAGTGCAAAGTTCACAGTGTAGTAACCCCACAATGTAGAAAACTTTAGCTTTAGCTCTTCTCTACATGGATATCTTCAGCTAATCTTTTTACAAAGTCATAAGGATCCTTGAAAATGTACATAAAGTTCATACTTGTCTGTTGTTATATACATTTATGTAACATTTTCACTAATAAGATAAATTATAGACTATTATGAGCACTTTGCCAATCATAACTGGCTTATTATGTGTTTGACACATGACTGCCAAGAAATTTACCTTGAGAGTAAAGCTCAAGTGATGAATCTTGGCATTCATGTCAAGAACACATAATAAAGGGTTATGATTAGAGACCTGATCATAATTCTTTATAGTGCATGGAGGTTTATCTGCTCTGTGTACTACTAGTTACTAAAGAAAAATAAATCAAGTGTTTTGCCAGCTTTCAAAGCCATAAAGCACTTAGTGAGTGTTGTCAGAAAGACAGTCAAGAGGTTTTGTTGCATTAGAAAAAGTCAGAGACACATTACTGGCACAGACAGCAGACAGAAGCAAATTAGTTTTTCATACTGCCACTGATATTTGCTAACCAGTACTAGCAGGTTGAACTGCTCAGCGGGATACACAATCTTAAAAAGTGAAGTAGGGGGTGCTTATCATTTTTAAGATCGGGTCTTGCACTATTGAAGTACTTAACTGATTTGCCTTTTTCTAGATACTGGAGCATAATCCCTACACTCCATGCACTACAACTGTATAATGCCTATGGCCTGGATTGTGGCTGAAAAGGGTACGTGGATGTGCCCACCTACTCAGTTAAGAACTCTAAACAAATAAATGACTAATGTATCTTGAGCTTGGTATACCCCCCCCCCCATGCAACAAATAGTAACAAATGAGTAAATACATAACACATGTACCCCAGGCATGGCTGAAATAATCTGTGATGATACAGCTGGAGTACCTGACAAACATACTATAACACGACAAATGCTGACTTACAAGCCCTTCTGCTGGCACACAGCTGTGTTTGGTTCTGCTGTGTGATATGAGCTGATGCTTAGTCAATAATATCTACATCTTTCCTGGCTGCTATTGTTATTTTAGACCCTGTCACAGCATGCACCAAGTACATCATCAGTTGCCATACCTTTAGGTATGAACATACCTCTCAAACTCTTAGATCAAGAAATCTGGACAAAACCATAAATAATGGGGGTGCAAAGGCTCAGAAATAAGGACAATATTTTAAATATTGCTCTTACAAACTTAGAAAGTTGATAGAATAACAAGTTTGCATTAGCATGAGTTTTCTGAAGGGTATGAACATAGAAACTCAAAGGTCTGTCTTTATTTTCTGACTTCAATCCTCAATGATTTGCCAGTTATTTACCAGAAAACTGATATTTTATGAGGAAAAGACCAACAATATGAGGCAAAAAATCTGGACATTCTGTGAAAATCTGGGCAGTTGAGAGATATGATTAAGTGCACTATTATGTTGGTCAGTACCAACCCTGTATTGCTGATCAAATGTACACAAAATACTACTGACTATGGCCCCTACAACTTTTAGACAACATTATTATATAGCCTCTGCATGTCTTCCAGAAGAGTTAAACATTGGATTCGTAGAGTGGTGCATAACATCAACTCACTCAAGTTTCACGTGGTAATGTTTTAAGCAGTGTACAAATGCTTTCAGTTTCTCCGAGACCTTATCCCCTTCCCCCATGTTCTGTCCGAGTGCTCCTTTTATCTTTTAACGTATTTATTCTTCCCTGTACAAGAAACCTACCTAAGTATTTAAATAATAGTTTTATTTATTTTATTTTACTTTTGATAAGTGGGATGTTAATTTAAGCAATAAATGTGAGTGTTTTTAAAGGCAAGTCAGAATATTACAGAAAGTATAGATATAGAATAATGAGCCTGTAGAAAGTAACAATATACAGGATAAGACAATATATGAGCATAATACAAAGCAAAAGAGCTGTGTTTATGAGAGAAAATGTAATTGTATTCCATATAAAGTGAGAATGCAATCCACCCTGGAACAGTTAAAATCAAAACAAAAGTAATATTTGCAGAAAGAATCTAAATGCTCCTGTTACAAAGGAAAAGGTTTGTCAGTACAATTCATTCACACGTCACTAAGATTGCCTGTAAGGTTTCAAATCTCCCACTAAACTGATTGATGCTGAAGCCTAGCTACTATATCTTAACCACACAGGCATTATTAATAATATACAGCAACTGTAAATAGTGTAAAGACATCAAAACCAGTGACATAATGCAGTTATTGTGTACTACATAAGTGAACTAATTTTACTAAATATGAACTGTATATTTGCATACAGTTATGAATATTGTATACATACTTAATTTGCTTTATCCTCTGAACAATGCCCATTTTAAATATCGTGTTTATGTCTTAATTTCATGTATGCTATTTGTGCCCTATGGGATCGAGTTGCGGCTGAAAATGGTCTGTCAACCAGTCCACCTAACACGGTAATCAAAAATAAATAAATAAACAAATAAACCATTTCATGTATATTTAACAGAACAATATCCAGTACAATTAGTTAAAAATAATATATAACATGTACATCAAGGTATAGAATCTACCATACTCATATGGTCACTCACGAGTAAGTAAAAAATTGAGCAATTAACAAACCGGAAACACTAATAAAGAAAAAACAAACAAACAAAAACAACACTGAATGCCTGAGTAATAGAGGTAGGGCTAACTACTGATATCTAACTAAGTAGGTCAGGGTTGTACAGTGGAGATCATGAATTATTCACAGAGCTGCTTCCTATAAGGATATTAGGGGTACATTATGGACTCACAGCTGGCAGGAATTCCACATCCTGCAAGCCTATAAGTGAAAGCCTTTACCTGGTAGATTTGTACGTATGAGAATCATAATGTATGGAATAATGCAGTTTGGTTAATATAGTATAATCACAATCATAAGGGAGCCACAAAAAAATGCTTCCTACAAGAATCCATTAGAGGGACGGCACTCAAAGAGGTAGAGGAAGGCCATAATACTCTGGCATATTTATCTAGATATGCTTGAACAAGAAAATGAGTGACATTTCTATGAACTGCAATCTATTCGTTTAAATTCTTGTTGAAAAGAAAACGCAAAAAACATTTGAAGCTTGCTGTGACAGGGCAGGGGAAGCCTTATGGTTAGTGCTAGCCTTGCAGTTGGTCTGAAGTGACAATGAGCTACAGAAGAAGTCCAGTTTTACAGTGAATGTCTAAAGAACAGTTTTGATAGTGAGAGCAGAAGAAAGAATGAAGCCACAAAAAAGAATTTTTAATCATATAAAGGAAGTGAAGTCATTACAAAGAGTTATGAAGTTAGTAGAGTCTGCTTTCTGCCTAGCAGGCCTGCCAAGCAGCTGTGCTGGCTCAGAAATGCGAAAACAGCTTTCTGTGCTGCAGGCAGATAACAAAGAGGGCACTCAAACCAGTTCAGTCTTATAAGACATGCTTGGGATACTAGAGTTACAAATGAAAAAAACAGTATGGTGTCAATTAAAACAAACAAAGCAGCTGTGAGAGACCACTGGTGGAACACTGACTGCTTTCTCCTTTAAGAAAGTCTAGAGTGTCATATAGTCTAGTCTCTCATTTAGCTGACGTGAACACCCCCACAACACTTGATAGTCCTGATGCACAATTTCTACAACAAGCAAGAAACAACAGTTTGAACAGAAGAAATAGAAACAGAGTGCTTTAGAACTGGTAAAGGCATATGATGAGGTTGCACACTTTCCCCATACATATTTAAGCACTCCAAATCCGCCACGGGGAACAACAGCAGCAACAGAAATGTTTTAGTCATAGATAATTCTATTGTCAGACACACTGACTCCTCTATCAAAAGTCTGGACAATGAGAGGTAACCATTTGATGTGTTGGGACTCAGAATATTAGCCCAGTAATGCGGAGAATGAATGACCAAAAAGCTAGATTAACATATACTAAGTATGAAATTGCCATTTCTTGGAATATTCCCTTTTCTCTCTTGTATGATGATGTCAGAGTTGATACATATATAAGTTTGGAGGTATGGGGTGCAATGGGCTTACCTCCTGCAAAAAAAAAAAAAAAAAAAAACAATCTCAGGATTCAATAAAGCTTACACGGAGTGTAAGAATAGTGCAGCCACTCCTGCATGGAAGATGGTCGCTAAGCAATCCAGTAAACAAGCCTGGAGACGTGAATGAGCCTGCCAGCACTATTCCCATACGGACACAACTGAATAATGCTAATTACCTCATTTGCTGGTGAAAACCATGAAACCGTGCAGGAATCGTGTGAGGTGCAGAAATGAATTTGGCTACAAGCTGAATACATTTCTGCAAAAATCAAAACAGGGGCATGACAGCTCAAAGGAAAACATGTATTATACTCCTTAGGCATGCCAATAGCCAAATATATGGCCATTGGCATGGAAAAGTGTTGCACAATTCTAAAAATATTTTTTTTTACCGATCTCAGCCGTTTAAGCATAGTGCAGCGGCTTGTAAATGGGATCGTGCAAGAAATAAACAAAAATGTAAAAAGGCAATTTTAAGTGAAATCTGCATTTTGCCATTATAGTCTATGGCATGCAGAATCAAAACAATAACAGGCAACACTGGTTGCTAAGGAGGAAAGCTGTGGTGTAGTGATGTAACCAGGGACTAAGGCAGTGGAGTATGCAAATGAGCACATTTTACTGAATCACTAAAGGGGAGACCATTCTCTAGCTGCACCTAACCATGTAAGAGCTATAAGGCAGTGGTGTAAGCAGGAGAAGCTGCTGTCATGAAAAGGGGGTGTGTCATGCTTGGTGTAAGCACATTGGAGCTCCACGGCTCCCATTTGAGCAAGGGTGTGTGTCTCAGGCTGTATTGACTTATTCCATGAAATGAAGAGTGTGCCCATATCCAGGGGAGGGCCATTTCTGCTTCAAAGTGTTTACTTTAGGTAAACAGGTTTTTGCGGTGCGCACTGGGTATAAAACAAAACAAACAAAAAAAAAAAAAAACAGAAATAGCAGAACTGTTTACATTTGGGCACCGGGTTTGCGCGCCGCACCTCAGGACTTAAAAGGGGCAGAAATGGGAAGGGAAGAAAAAAAAAGGGGAAATAGCAAAATTAAAGCAACTGAGTACAAATAACATAGCTGGCAGGTAGATTGCATCATACTCAGCCAATCATACAGGTAGCATTAGCACAACAGTATAAACTATGCAAAAACCTGTCAGTCTGGTTTTTCCCACAAACTCTGCACCATTGGTGTACACATGCAGGGGTATTTTAACCAAAAACATTTTAGGGGCTGCTGTTGCTTTGATCTATCTGTATGTGCTAGAGGCTGGGGGTGGTGAGGAGGATAATGCTGACAACCGCCCCAGACTGAGGAGGAGGAGAGTGTTCAGACCCAGGGTAACCTACCAGGGGTTACATGATCTGGAGATAGTAGAGTGCTACAGGGTGGACAGAGACATACTTCAGCAAATCATCGAGCTGTGCCAGCCTCAACTCAGACCCAGAGCAAACAGAGAGGAACCCATCCCACTGGATACCAAGGTATGTGTAGCCTTAAGAATACTAGATACAGGTACTTTCCAAAGACCTACTGAGGACAGGATGGGGGTCTCACAGGCATCTGCATCCAGGTTACTCCACCAGTTCCTGGATGCCATGCTACCACATGCCGGTGAGCACATTTACTTCCCCAACACCTGTGAGGAGAGGACCAGCAATATGCGTCTCTTCCACCATGTAGCAGAATACCTGGAGGTACTGGGTATGATAGACTGGACGCACATCCACAGCAAAGCATCACCCTGTGAACAAGGTAGGGTCTATATAAATCACAAGGGCTTCCCCTCTATCTACTGCCAGGTCATGTGCAATGCCCATGGGCATTATCATGAATGTGTGTGCTGGCAGCCCTGGAAGCTATCACGACTCCCACATCTGGCATTCATCACAGCTGTACCAGGCATTTGCCATTGGAGACATACTGTATAGCCATCCGGTGGCAGATGCTGGCTATGCACTGAAGCCGTGGATGATGACACCCATCAGAAATACACACACACCCACTTAAGAATGCCATAATGAGGCACACACACAAACCAGGATCATTATAGAGCATGTGTTTTGGATGCTCAAGTCACGGTTCTGCTGCCTTGACATATCTGGTGGATCCTTGCAATACTCTCCAGCCACATGTGCACACATGTTCATAGTATGTGCCATACTACACAATATGATCCTGTGGAAACAGTTGCAGCAGGAACAGCACAGGGAAGGGCCACACAGCCCCCCACCATTGCCAAGGTCCCCACAGGCAAAGAGGGACTCAGAGGAGGAAGCCCCTGAGCCTGCTCCTGTAGGCAGATGGAGGCATGCCCAGTATGCCCAGGCCTTGGCAAAGAAGCAACACATAGCACACACACTGACACTGTAGTGGCTGAGGGACTGACACCTCTCTCTGACTCGCACACACAGTAAAATGGATGACACACATCACACTACCTGTAGCTTACCCTGTATAGGCAGTGTACTGCGTGCATCCAACAAAGACAGCCCTCACCCACTGTCCCCACAACTGCCGCAGGCACATGGTAAGTCAGTCTTCTAAACAATAAATGAATGGAGTAGTATGTTCTGGTAGCATATCTATGATATCGCTGCTTGCATGCAAGGGAATGGGGTGGCCTACTGGGGTAGCAGCAGACAACTGACAGCTATGTGGGACACCAGGAAATATTTGCCCAATACTGGCTTCCCCACACTATGCAGTATTATCCAGGGTGACAAATCCCACTGCAGTATATGCATGGGGGCAACTAAGGGGGGGTCATAGGTCACATGCATGGATGTCAATGTGGGGATCACATACTCACCCCCCAGACTCACCCAGCAAGTCAGCCACAGAAGACCATAAAGGAATGTCTGGCAAAGGCCCACAAATGGTGACAAGGATGGAATACCCCCTACAGACTTACACAGTGATATCACAGCAGGCCTTGCAATTGCAGTAAAGCTCTGAAGGGTAAGAAGTCTGAAACTCAATTGTATGCCATTACAATCTAACCTGTGGTCTCTAGTGATATGCCTCTATTCTCCAAGACAGGGCACAATACTATGCTAAATGGAACCAAAATGTAAAACCAGTATCAGCACAGTATGTACCATTAACATGTGTGCCCCCACACCCATATTCCCACTGAAATGCAGTAACATGTAAGTTTGTAGGGTAGTAGCAGCAGAGCACACATTGCCAGGGCTGTCCTAATCAACATGATAACTTGTTGCATGTCCACAATATGCAGGGGTCAATGATCTATGTATATGCATGGGAAATACAGTCAGGATGTGGCCAGCACTTACTCCCAGCTGTTGTGTTTTAGTGGCCTAGGTACAGTACTGTGGTAGACAGGGCCATGTTCCAAGAATCGCAATGCCAACTATTTTGCATGTCAGCTACACCTATGGTGTGAGTTGTACACATTGTCCAGATGTCAATATTCCTTACTGCGGTAAGCTGGACAGGTCATGGACAGGGGGCTACACATATGAACAGTACACAGGTCAGAGTAACCTACACAATGCCTACCATACCTCCTAACTGTACAGACCTTTTGCAGAAAGTACAGAGGTTTGCATCATATGCGTGGTGTCTCTATCATGAAATAGTGGTTGTGTGGCAAATCACTGACAAACCACGAAAGTCTAAAGTCAGAAAATAATGACAGATTGTAGTGTCTCAGACCTCATACCCTATAGAAAATGCATGCCAATGTAAAATCTGTTATTGTATCACCCTACTAGGTTTTTAAGGCCAGTAGTTAAAATGGTCCCTATATTTAGGCCTTTGTCACCCAATCACTTATGGCTTTGTCCAGATGTCTGTCTCTCATACATAGAGAGGTATGGTGTCTAGTCGCACAGCAGGTACCTGAAGGTCAGTGTACTGGCAGGTCATAAAAGGCTGCCACCTTACTGTGTCAGCACTGACAACAGGTCACTGGCCAACAGCCATACCCTTGGAATGGCAAGCTGTCACAGAAGAAGCACAAGTATGCCTCGTATATCTGTTCTGTTTGTCCTAACATTGCATTCACCTGCAAAGTATTTGCAAAACAAGACAAGGTCATGTCAAAACATCAATGGCAGACAGAGAAGCAGATGTCACACTCAGAACAGAAAGCAAGTAAGTAACAAACTGGTCCCCAACTGTCTATGTATAGCAGAACAGTATCAACACCCTGTCCCCATGTGTAGGCCTTCATCTGACTGTCATATATGGGCCTGTCCAGATGTCAGACTAAGTGACAGTTTGACAGCTAGGCCAACATGTACCACATAATAACATAGTAACACAAACTGTCTGAGGACCACAGCAGATGTAGTGGTGCAATGATGGACAACCTGCCAAACAGATATGCTCGAAGGTGTGTAGTCCATAACCTTGTGTGTGATGTTACGGCATTTACCATGCTTACACCAGAATTACAAATATATAGCAGCCACTGTGGGGAAAGCCTGTGACCAGACTACAGAAGGATAAAGCGACACACAGAGGGGGGAGGGGGAACCACTGGCCAGAGAAATGGAGAATGTGCACACCAGAGCACATTTTGCAGTAACATAGGTGCCCTGCAGTGTATGGAATCAGTAAGCATCGTTTGCAGATACACAACACACACCCACATAAGTGGAGGTCCACAACAAATCAAACCCCAAGTAAAGGACACCTCAGAGGCAAAAACACATGAGAACTTCACAAACCTACACACCACAGACCACACATACACCACACACCAGGGTCCTGCAAACACTAAGGCCTTACCATATACACAACATATTACTCATAGAAGACTCCACTGTGAGAAACACAGATGTGCCACACACCAGGCAGGATAAGGAGAAAGTCATGATTACTTGTTTGGCAGGTGCTATAATCTGCCATATCACACATGCACTCAAGTCACCCCACAACAGGTACAGGTATCACACTAGCCTGGTCCATGGTGGTGTGAATGATGCCAGAAGTACCTCACAGACTATAGAAAGACAGACATGATGGAGCGTGCTGAATATGTGTCCCATGCAGGTATGTCCCTAGCCAAAAGCAGCATCCTGTTGTCACCCAGAGTGATGTATCAATACGAACGGAAAGTGATTGTCAGTAACATCTGACTCACTTACCATTATCACCCCAGGGGGATCCACTGCCTGGCAGACAGGGAACATATGAGTGACAGAATGCACTGCCCTGCTACAGATGGCCTGCATCAGTCTCACATTGCCTACAGGCCTCTGACAAAGGCCCATGCCTCACCCATAGTGCCATTGTAGGGAATGTCATGGGGTCCATACTACCAGCATAACACAGTCAACAAAATGCAAATGAAAGGCCATGCCGCTAAATGCTAGTAGCATACTTCTCAACCTCGTAGAGCAAGAAATCTGGACAAAGTCATACATAATTGTGGGCTAAAGGCCCAACTATAGGGGCACTTTTGAAATATTGCTCTCATAATGTTAGAAAGGTGATAGAATAACAGAGGGTGTGTGCAGTAGCATGGATGTCACGAAGGATGTGAAGTCTGAAACTCTAATGTTCGTCATTATTCCCTGATTGCAACCCTGAGTGATTTGCAACAAACTTGCTAGGAAACCACAATGTTAAGGGAAACTGACCAGATATATGAGGCATGAATCTGGATAATCTGTGAGAATCTGTACAGTTGAGAGGTATGGCCACACCAGGATATGTCCTTTCAGGTAAGAAGAATACTGCACAACCAGGAGATCCCCAGCCAGTATATCAGCAAGGTGCTGGAAATTTTACACAGCTTCATCAGTCAATTGGCTGTAGACACACCACCCCAACTGCCCGGCTTGTTCAAGAATGTCTAGCCTTTGCCTCATAATATTGGTCTGTGCATCATCCATCTTGTATTTCTCTGGTAAATAACTGTGATGATCCTATGATATATGTCAGTAGGTAATGACACAATACATTACAGTGTCAAACATTACATAAGTCAGAAAATGTCTGCTAAAACAAACCCTGCAACTCAAGCAACTCATACATTAATAAGAGCAATAGTTACAGTATCCCCCATGTCAGGGACATTGTTTTCCCATATTGGCAGCCTATCTCCAGATATCTTGCACAAACAGGTTGCAAGGTATGGCTGTAGCACACAACACCCCGGACTGGAGTTACAACTATTCCTGGAATGGATTCCCACACATACTATAGAAGGTCATACTGGGCATGCTCCTACACTTAGAGAAGTAAAGCCAATGTCTGAAACCACAACAGAATATATATGTATATCTGCATTGTGCAGATGTCTTTGCATACACACAGCTATGTACACCTAACTGTCTCCACACACACCCATCAGACAGGATTACCCACAGCCAGTTGTAGGTGGCCCATATGTAGTATATCTGGATCTGTTGCATGTGATACACACACACACACACACACACACACACACACACACACACACACACACACACACACACATATATATATATATATATATATATATATATATATATATATATGGGCAACATATTACAATATGTCAAGCATACACACACACAGACATGGGGAAGAAAGAGATAGACAGTGACAGAGTGAAACACACAGGGAGACACACACACAGACAGTGAGTCATTCACAGGGATACCCTGAATGGCATAGAGTGATGCCCTGCTGCAGACAGTTGCATACCAGTTGTAACCACTGGCACGTGCCAGCATGAAGATGAGATCCACTGTTTGATGGTACTGAGTTGGTGGTTGTAATACCACATCACCTACCTTTGTGTGTGTGTGTGTGTGTGTGTGTGTGTGTGTGTGTGTGTGTGTGTGTGTGTGTGTGTGTGTGTGTGTCCATGTGTGTGTGTGCTTGTGCATGTGCGTGCATATGCGTGTGTGTGTGTGTGTGTGTGTGTGTGTGTGTGTGTGTGTGTGTGTGTGTGTGTGTGTGTGTGTGTGTGTGTGTGTGTGTGTGTGTGTGTGTGTGTGTGTGTGTGTGTGTGTGTGTCTCTGTAGGTCTATTATGATGCCTTACCCACCCAGTACAATTCCCATTGCCCTACTTTACAAGATATGCTAATGCCATTCACCTTAAAGGTATCTTTGGACTGACTTCAGTCCTGTAAGCTCTATAGCCACTGTGATAACTGCGTAACACTATAATACAAATAACTAGGCAGGTAGGGGTTCTAATCACAGTCCCGGCATATGTAAGTGTGGTTGTGTGTGGGGGGTGTAGAAATAAGTGTTTTAGTCCTTTCCCACCCAGTACACATCCCATTGCCCTACTTCACAAGATCTGCTGATGTCATTCACTGTAGAAGTACCTTACCTCAGTCCAATACACTATGTGGTGTGTACGATAACTGCATAACACTATAGTACAAATAACTAGTTAGGTAGGGGTTCTAATCTCAGTCCTAGCAAATGTAAAAGTGTGTGTATATTTGTAGGTTAAAGATTTTGAGCCTATTCACACCCAGCACACTTCACATTACCCTACTTTAGCAGTCCTGCTGATGTCAGTCACCTCAGAAGTACCTTCAGACAGCCCTCAGCCCTATCAGCTCTGTGGTGCATGTGATAATTGTGTAACATTATAGTATAAATAACTAGTTAGGTAGGGGATCTAATCTCAGTTCTGGCAAATGTGTGGGTGAGTGTATTTGTGTTTGTAAGTGTGTATATCTGTAAGTTAAAGTATACATCTCCCATTGCCATACTTTAGAAGGGCTGGTGATGTTCCTCACCCTAGAATTCCTTGGGACACCCTTTACCCTATAGGCTCCTTGCATACCTTTCAACCTACAAACATCAAAAATCTGGACAAGGTCCATGAAAAATAGGTACAAATCTGTACGCTGATTACCATAGAATGTGCATGCATAATTAAGTAACCCTGCCCACTCCAGTGGAATTGTGGGATACCAACTTTCAAACACAAACCGAAGAACAGACAACCAAAATATGGCATCAGAGTCCCCCTGCAGCCATTCCAATGTCCCATTACCTGGCTATTTCACCCAATTTACCATAAACACTATTGTGTGCATACTGCTTTACTTCTACAATGATTATTTTGATTTTATATTTACATTTTATAGCACAATGCACACAAACACTAATAGATATCTGCTAAACAAAGCAACACTGTCTCACAATGAAAATAGACGGCATTAAAACTTCTCTGTCCTTGAAACTCACATGCATTGAAAGAGTATTGAAGACCATACCACATCCAAAGAAAATGCATCTGGCCAGTGGTGGATAAAGATTACCATGGGGCTGTTTTCAAATCATAGGCCCCTGGCTTGCACACAAAGCAAGAAACATACATGCATTCTTTGATACACCTTCCTGACTTTATTAAGTTATATTCCTTGTATAATACAGCACACTTGTTAGAATTAAGTTAGAGCACATTTTAAAATGTATTGTTTGAACATTTTTGCAGTAGGCAGTGAAACAAAATGCATGACCCAATAATGACAAAACTGCCTAATTCAGAACATTTCCATAATAAAAGTCTACTTACACACACACACACACACACACACACACACACACACACACACACACACACACACACACACACACACACACACACACACAAAAATTGCATTTTAAATTTATTGTTTGAACATTTTTCCAGTAGGCAATGAAACAAAACGCATGAACCAATAATGACAAAACTGCCCAATTCAGAACATTTCCATCATAAAAGTCTACTTACACACACACACACACACACACACACACACACACACACACACACACACACACACACACACACACACACACACACACACACACACACACACACACACACACACACACACACACACACACACAATCGCATTTTAAATGTATTGTTTGAACATTTTTCCAGTAGGCAGTAAAACAAAATGCATGAACCAATAATGACAAAACTGCCCAATTCAGAACATTTCCATCATAAAAGTCTACTTCCACACACACACACACACACACACACACACACACACACACACACACACACTCTGTATATATATATATATATATATATATATATATATATATAT
>NC_056748.1:23205343-23330343 GCF_019279795.1 Protopterus annectens | reverse complement strand
TGACTATCATCATTGTCAGAGTCCGCAGAGACACCGATGTCAGGTTCTGTGCGGGACGGAGCATGACCCCCATCGCCACCTGTGAGAGGAAGACAATATATGTAAATTAATACCTGCACTATAAGGTTGGTTGGTACATGCACACAGACACGCACGCACACACACACACACACACACACACACACACACACACACACACACACACACACACACACACACACACACACACACACACACACACACACACACACACACAGGTGAGGTGGCACAAAGGCATTACACAGACCTCACAATATCCAAATGGTGACATGCATGACAAGCAGTCAGACCACAACATACACACTCTGGACAGGCCCTCAACATCATGCAGTGTAGCCATTTTCACTCCATGTCACTAACAATTTACACCTCTGGGATACGTGAGTAGTGTTAGTAGGTGATGGGTCTTCACCTAGCATACACTGCACCCATGTACACATTATTGCTGTTCACCTGTATAGCACAGTGACAACACCTACAGAACATACCTCACAACCATACAAATATTCACAGAATGTGTAGATGTCTGGCTCAAATGTTTGCTCTGTTCCTCATAACCCCTATATTTGTATGACACATTACTGGGATGATCTGAAGATTGACATCACTAAGTAATGACATACATTTGAGTGTCAGACCCCAAAACCTGCAGTAAATGTATGTTAAAAGAAATCCTGTTACACCTACAACTTTCTAAACTTACAGTGGATATGATAGGTGTACACACCCCTGTTAACATGCCAGTTTATTGTAATATATAAAATGAGACCACAATAATTAATTTCAAAACATTGCCCACCTTTAATGTGACATATCACATGTACAATCTAATTGGTAAACAAACAAATGTGTTAGGTGCAAAATATAATAAATGAAATACATACAATAGGGTGGTTGCATAAGTGTGCACACCCTTAAACTGATACTTTGTTGAAGCACCTTTTGATTTAATTACAGCATGCCATCTTCTTGGGAAGGAGTCAATCAGCATGGCACATCTTGACTTGGCATTATTTGGCCACTCTTCCTTGCTAAAGTCTTCCAACTCTGTCAGACTGCAAGGGCATCTCATGTGCACAGCCCTCTTCAGGTCACACCGCAGATTTTCTATCGGAGTTTGGTCTGTGGTCTGGCTGGGCCAATCCATAACTTTAATTGTGTTCTGGTGCAGCCATTCCTAGGTTGATTTGGATGTATTCTTTGGGTCATTGTCATGTGGGAAGGTGAAACCCCTCTTCATCTTTGGCTTTCTGGCAGACGCCTAATGGTTTTGGGCCAAAAGTGAGTGCAGTTTGGTACTGTTCATAATTCCGTTCACCTTGACTAAAGCCCCAGTTCCAGCTTATGAAATGCAACCCCAAAGCAGGACACTGCCACCACCATGCCTCACTGTGGGGATGATGGTCATCGGGTGACGTGAAGTGTTGCTTGTGCATCAGACGTACCTTTTGGAATTGTGGCTGAAAAGTTGAACCTTGGTCTCAATACACCATAACACATTTTCACACATGCTCTTGAGAGACTTGATGTAATGTTTTGCAAATTGTAGTCAGGCCTGGATGTTTTTCTGTGTGGAAAAATGATTCCATCTTCCAACCCTACCCCATAGGCCAGTCTTATGGAGAATACAGGAGGTTTTGTCACATGTAGTATGCAACCAGTACTTGCCAGATATTCTGGCAACTCCTTCAGTGTTGGTGTATATCTCTTGGCAGCCTCCCTGACCAGTTTTTGTCATGTTTTTTTCATTAGTTTTCGGGGACGTCTGGTTCTTTGCAGTGCCACTGTTGTCTCATATTTACTCCACCTTTTGATGACTGTCTTCACTGTGTGCCATGGTATATGCAATGCTGTTGTAATGTTTTTGTACCCTACTCCTGATTGATACCTTGCAACACTGAGATCCCTTTGATGCTTCATAAGCTCTCTGTGAACCATGGCTTTTGCTGTAGCAAGCAACTGAGTAAATGTCAGGAATATCCTACGAGAACAGCAGACAATTATTTGGTGTTACTCAGAGTCTCTTTACTTGATGGCAGGTGTGTATCCAAGCAGTACAAACAAAGTATTAGTTGACGGGTGTGCACATGTATGCATCCAGCTTATTGTAGGTTTTGTATCCTTCATATTTGGTCCCCTGACAGATTTGTTTGTTGCTCGAGTGAATTGTTCAGGTTAGAGGTCACATTAAAGTTGGGAAAAGGTGTGGAGTTAAATATTGTGGCCTCATTTTTTTATATCACAAACACAAACACCTGGCATCTTAACATGTGTGTGTACACATTTTATATCCACTGTATAAGAGTAATATTTCAAATATGTCCCTATTTATGGGCCTTTGTCCCCCCATTCTGTCAGTCTCTGTCCAGATGTCTTGCATTGACAGGTTGTGAGGTATGCTACAGAAATGTTACATATCCTGCATATAGGCCCCCCTGTGGTGACCACTGTGATGCAATGCAGTTAACCCCACCACAAGTGAACATGCACATAACGCAATATGGCTAGGAGTGACAGTTGTGTGTGTGGTACAATGCATGCCATTAACATGCCTTGGGTATTGCAAACCACAACAGGACAATTCCATACTCACCAGCTTCAGGCTGCTGTCCCACATCCAGACCGGAGGGACCTATGTAGTTGTGGGAGAGAGGTATTGTCAGCAGACTCACATGTGACATTGGTACAAGATGAATACAACTTTTCTGCATATTTATGGTACAAGCTCCAATACTACTCAATTTGCTGTCCTTCAGCATAGATGTGCACATCTGTGCATTACAAAACCCAATCACAATTGCATTCTGACCTGACATATGCATCTAGATACTCTAGGGATGTCAGTATGGCTGCTACACTAGTCTATCAATCCCCACTGGGGCCTTACCTGCATGCTCCTCGCCCATTGTCTGGGTGCCACCCACCTCCACATTGTGTGTGTCTGGACTCTAATGTTGCGATGGGATGGGTGCCCCAAGGTTGGCAAGGAGCTTCTTGGTGAGTGTAAGTGGGGCCTGCATGGCAGGACCCCCACCTGTGGCTGTGCGGTTGCTGGCCACGGCAGCAGCCCTTCGCCAGGCATGGTGTATCAGGTCATTTGCATAATGCCAGTCTTGCCCGTATGTTCGTGCATGCAGGCTGACATCGTTTATCCTGTGGACAAGGCCAGCCCACAGGGCGGTCCTCTCCCACAGATGCTGTTGGCTCTGGCTGAACATTACACTGTAGTGCTGGATGATGTGGTCAGTTATTACTGCAGTTTCAGCCTCCGTATAAGCAGGATTTCTGGTGTGATGCATTGCACCTGGAAGACATAAACAGGGAAACACATCACAGGACCTCATACATTTACCAATGGTATTTAAAAAACCTGCACATCAACATTGACCAGCAGTAGCCACCACTGACAACCACATCACACCTCTGTCAGCTATCAGCACAGTATCAGATTGCATTGCACTCTTGGTACTTATGCGCCATGTTCCCCCCCAGTGAGGGCTAGTAAATTGCATAATCCTCTCTTCATCATTCACTTCTATGTAGAGGGATGACAGTGGCCATCTTCCATGTGGATGGGGTGTGGATGGTGCTTAGGCTTTATTTGACTACAGTGTGTTATAGAGCTGGGAGCACATGTCTGAGTTCATGTAGGATGCAGACATGGATGTTATCAGGTCCCATAGAGACATAATTGTGTTGTCTTTCAGTAGGCATCATGGACCTGTTCCCTGATGATGAGGAGAGGGATGCAGGTGCTGTGCATATCCACCTATACTGATGGGGGACAGGGGGTGATGTTTCCACTTAACCTGTCTGCAGTGGGTTGGCTATAGCTATGGCATGTGTGTATGTGATGTGATTGACCACCAGTACAGGGTGGGTTGGGTTGTTGCCTCTGAGACTGAAGACATATGTGAGGATGGCCTTGTGATTGTCCTTGGTGGACTGGATGTGTCCAGTCTGTACTCACAGTTAGCCTTAACGTGATTCACCTGTGACCTTATATGCTTGTTCAGACAAAGGTGGGCATGCTTCCAAGTTGGTACCTGCACCTACTTGGCCCTGTACAGCCAGTATAGCAACCTATTACATGGTTTGTGTATTGCTGCTGTCCAACAAAGGGGATTTCCTTATCTTGGTGGAGGCAGGTTTTACGAGTCAGGTATTCCTGAGACCAAACAGCTATGTAGGTGCTCCTATAGCTGTTTGTAGTAGGCATGGACACGAAGTCATAACACAGCTGGACACTTCTCCAATTTCAGTTCCACACACCTTATTAAACCACGAATTAAGCACAAAAACACAAATCCAAGCGCTTTTTACCAGTATTTCTTTCTTTTCTTTATTAGCTCTCGATCTGGTACCTCGGTCTTTCACCTTCAAGGATCACAGAAAGTGTATGCTTCACACATCTTTTTATACAAGTGCATACACATTCAATAAGCAATTAGCACAAACAGCTTATCCAGTTATACAATTATTCAATTTTAACAGCTGAAATCAACATTACATTAAATTCATCACACTTTACTAAAAATATTATTAATATTCATACATATATATTTTTTTCTACAAATTTAATATAATAAATTCATATATTTAAATACAAAATTATTAATAACAAAATCAGTGTATGAGCAGAAATAAGTTATATTTTTTATTATTTATTTCTTCATTCCTTTATTTACTATCTTAATCAGATCTAAATAGCCAGTTCTAAATTTAATCCAAAGGGCTTTAAAGTTCCAAATTTTAAAATCATCTTTGTCTCTAGTTCAAGTAACTTATAAAGGTAATCATTCCCTCCCATGGAATGGGATGTAATGTTGATTTCAGCTGTTAAAATTGAATAATTGTATAATTGGATAAGCTGTTTGTGCTAATTGCTTATTGAATGTGTATGCACTTGTATAAAAAGATGTGTGAAGCATACACTTTCTGTGATCCTTGAAGGCGAAAGGCCGAGGTACCAGATCGAGAGCTAATAAAGAAAAAAAAGAAATACTGGTAAAAAGCGCTTGGATTTGTGTTTTTGTGCTTAATCCGTGGTTTAATAAGGTGTGTGGGACTGAATTACTTCTCCAATTTCAACCTGATAATCATGCTTATTGTAGTACCCATTTCTGTGTCAGGGCAATGCGACAACCAGTAGGTGTAGACATATATGTCTGTTGGATGCACTAACACTCATATTACACACATGTACAACATGTACAGCTTATTTACCTGACTGCTCGCAACTCATGTCTGTTGTTTTCTGGCTTCCAGCTAAACTTACTCATACATACATGTGCACAGGTGATACCTGACATATTTCTGTTCTGTCAGTATGGCACACTGTATTTACACTCTTGCTGCTCAGTCATACCTCTCAACCTGTTACTGAAGGACATCTGGATGATGGCACACATAAATGGGGGGCAAAGGCTCAAAATTATAGACACTGTATTACTATTGCTGTAACATACATAGGTCAGTTGGTAGCACAGTAGGCTTTGCATTCTCAGAAATACCCTGGAGCATGTCCGACATTCATAAGTGTGGTATTATGTTTCGATGTCAGTCTTCACAGATTTGCCAATGGTTCACCAGACATAACACACCTCTATGTATAAATGACTACAAAGGTTAGGCACACATGTGGTTATTGTGCAGCAGGACACTGTACAGTTGAATGGTATGAGCTCAATATATTACATGCAGTTCAACACACACTTCTGTGACAGAAGTTTACTATGCACATACCCTGTATAGGTCTCTTAGATTTGCAACACAAACATGTGTATCATAGTTATATTTGCAAGTAACATATGGATATGTACAACATCCCAGTAGCTGGCCTAGCCATGTCACAGTCAGTATTGTTTGACAGACACTCCAGTAGTAGTCATATGTGAGCTGTCCTTTCCTGGGGTGACTCAGGGGCCTGAGCTGTGATCTATGTCACTGCAGACAGAGCTGGATGCTATGGCTATAGGTGATGTTCAGCAATATATCTGTACAGCAAGTCTTGTTGAGACATATTTGTTTAACTTCCTATTTCCCATTATTACATACCCCTTACTGTTGCTGCGGTGGTGGTGCTGCAGTAGCATTGTTGCCTCACAGTAAGACGTTGTCCTGTTTGATTCTCAGCTAAAGTGTCTTCTGTGTGGAGACATGCATGAATGGGTGTACCTTTGTTGAAGGTTGTACATCAGGGCTGGCAAATCGGTATGTAAAAATCTACTGCCAATCATTAGTGGACTGGAGTGCTGCTGTGGCGACCCCGAACCGGGAAAAGCCGAAAGATACAACAACATACCCCCTACTGCATTCCATTACATTCTTACTTGTTTCACATACCTGTTTTTTTTCCAAGTAGTCCTGAATAGTCGTGTTTTGGTTTTGTTCGGTTTGTTTTGTGGTCTTTCTTTCTTTCTCTCTCTCTCTCTCTCTCTCTCTCTCTCTACTTACATAGAGGTTTACACCTGTTTTGCATAGGCAGCAGCTTGCCTTTTGTAGGTAATGATCATGAGCAGTTGATGGCCTGTGCACCAGTTGGTGTTCCCCACTTGCTAATTGCATGCAGAACAGCTGTGTTGTTATTCCAATAGCCAATGGCATGGCAACACATTCCTATAATTGAGTACTTCATTTGTGTGTTGCCCCTTTTCCTTGCCTGTGAGGAGAACATCATGGAGATGTGTGAGCTATAGCATCACAGAGGGTAGGTGGGAATCCCTCTTACAACAAGATTTGTGGAGACAGCCTAAATAATTGGGGAAGAAGGTTCCAGACTTAGGGACCAAATATAAGTATTGCCGTTATACAGTTGGAATAATGCTAGTTTAACAGGGTTTGTCTGGACATGCATTTTCAGTGTGATTTCAAGTCTGACAGTGTTATGTGGATGACATAACTCTCAACTGTAGGGTTATCTGCAAAATGGCCAGAGGTTTGCCTATATTTGGTCTGTTCCCCAGACAGTTTTTGTTCTTGGCAAATCAGTTGGATACTATGGGGATTGCAGCCAGTAAATGCTGACATCCATTTGTGTTTCTGACTTCATATTCCTCAGAAAAGATATGTTACAACACGCCCTGTAACACCAGCAACTTTCTCAGTTTATGTCAGCTACATTTCCAATACTGTCCCCCAATTATGTCAGGCTTTGTCCAGATGTCGTGCACTAAGAGGTTCAGAGGTATGTTACATCATTATTTAGTGCCTTCACTCCTGCTATCATCAGGGTTGAGAGGGTGGCCTAATGGTTAAGGTGTTTGCCTTGAAAGCACAAGGTGCAGGGTTCAAATCTCACAAGGGATAATTGGCTAGGCTTAAAATGTCTCGCAAGGGCAGTTAGCTTAGTACTAATCTATGAACCTATAATCTATGAACCCAGTGATGCAGCAGACTCCCAGACATGTTATGAGGAAGAGCCCATAGATATGAGGCCAAAGCCTGGACATTCTGTGGGAATCTGTACAGCTGAGTTGTCTGTGTATGTCTGGTCATTGTTAACAGACTGTCAGGATTGTGTAGCAGTGTAGTGTGTAAATGTTAGTTGGGCTGTGTAGGGAAGAGGATACATGTGAGTGTCATGGGCCCTTTCTATCTGACTGTGCATGCTGCTCCAGTTTCTGGTGGTCTATCAGCTGTATATGCTTGTATCTCAGGATTCCCACTACACTGTGACTTGGGGCAGTGTATGTAGGGGTAGTGCGTGAGTGGCAACTGTAGTGCTCAGTTGTTTTACTGGTTTGTTGCTGTGACTGCGGTGCAATTGGCTGTGGGTACGCACTGTCACACCAGTGTCTGTTTTCTACTACTGTTGCATTCCTGTAGTGCCTGTTATATTTTCTAATGGATGTGTAAATCAACAAAGCTGATTTGGGGTGGTGTTGTGTTGGTCTGACTGTAGTTTGGATTGTGCTTGGTGAAATGCTTGGCAGCTCAGTGTAGTTTCCCTAATGTTATGTTATCGCCAGATATTCATAGGATGTCCGGTTGTGTGGCTCATATCTTTTGCCTAGTCCCTATAACTGTTGTGTATTTCTGACAAATCAGTGGGATGATGTGAGGATTGAGGTCACTAACTTATGAGAAGCAAATGAGTGTTGGACTTGTGATACTTCAGGCAATATACATTAGAACAGACGGTGTTACTGCAGCAACTTTCTCAGATTATCTGCTCACATATTTCAGATGTGTCCCTATTATCATGCCTTTGTCCCCCACTTTGTCAGGCTTGGTCTGGATTCATTGCACTAAGGGGTTCTGAGCATACCTGTCAACTGCCAGGCATTCCACAGGATGTCCAGATGTTTGGTTCATATTTTTGGTCTGTTCCATAATTATTTATATGTGTCTAGTAAATCACTGTGATGATTTGAGGAGTTATGTCAGTAAATAATGACATATACATTTCTGTTTCAGACCTCATATCCTTCAGAAGATGTATGCTGAAACAAACCCTGTTACTGTATAGATATATATGTGTGTGTGTGTGTGTGTGTGTGTATGTATATATATATATATATATATATATATATATATATATATATATCTATATATGCACACACACACACACACACACACACACACACACACACACACACACACACATATATATATATATATATATATATATATATATATATAGAGAGAGAGAGAGAGAGAGAAAGAGATACATCTACATTATGTATATACTTTTTTCATATATATGTATCTCCATACCACAGAAATTTTTCCCTAATGTTGAATGCCTCTATTGCATGATATGTTTGAAAAAGCAACAGAAACACCTACAGCTCAAATGATGTAGTGGTGCTCTGACTATAGTGTACAGAGTCCTGGGTTTGAAACCTGCCACATCTGTCTATTTTGTTGCTGGCAGAACAGAGGCTGATGGAGACAGAGTGATTAAAGCAGTTTTAAGCAGCTTTAAGCAGGTTTGTGTGATGCTAAGTGATGCCAAAACATGGTTAGTCCATTTTGGCTTCACTTAGCAGCACTTGTTCTTGCTTACACCTGCACTAATTTCTTTAAAAGAAAATAAAAAGGGGTGATAGGAAAGTGGTGAAAAAGGGGCATGCAGAGGGAAAGCAATATGAAAGGTAGCTAGGGATGTGCAGGATGGGTGTAGGGAAGGTCCATAGCTGTCCATTTCTTATACAGCAACAGCTGTGGATTTGTACAGAATTTGGAGGTGAATTTGGACACTCAAACCCCAGAGAGAGGGGTGAGAACAACAGAAATATGTTGTCAAGCCAATTGGAATAGATTACATGTGTCCAGTGGATACATGCGCGAAATGGACAGCTATGTATGGGGCGATATTTTTTTTGGGGACAGATGCCCTTTTTTTAAGGTGAGAGTGGGATGTTGGGGAAGGATTGTAGGTACATCTGGGGAGGTAGGTTGGGTAGGGAGACAGACAAGACAGACAAGACAGCAGACAGGGGTGGTATATGGCACATGAGGGGGGTAAGCTTCTTTGATGGGAAGAGTGGTTGAGACTCCGAAGGCCATGAGCCCCCAAATGGATACAGTGGGACTGAGGTTCTCACCCATGAAGAGTCACCACTGCACCTTCACGGCCCAGAAGGTGGCTGTGCTGGGGCTGGACAGGAGGGGTAGCTTGTCCTTTGAGGTGAACCAGGTGGCCCTCCATCTGGCGCAGCTGCCTACCAACTTGGAGCAGATGATGCTGCACACCATACCCTTGAACATTCTGTGGGTAATGGGCTCCTCTCCGCACCTACGCCTAGGGGGGGCAGTCCCCATCCCCTGAGACAGTTCCACCTGAAGGTGGTGCAGGACCAGTGGAGGAGGATGTTCTGTACTAGAACCAATGTCCTAATTATTCACCAAAAGATAAATAAAACATGGCAGAGGGACATGTTTATATCTGAGCACCTCCCAATCCTCTGGAATAGACCCCTTTTGATGTTAAGTGATGAAACTCACTGTCTTCCTTTAAACATAACCTGGATGACTGGATGGGTTTCCACAAATTTACTCCATGATTGACTGGTATGGTCCTCTTGGAGAAGTAGTCTGAGTGAAGGCACTGACAAGGTATAAATGGTCATAATTCTAAATGGCCTTGGAATATCTATCAACATATAAGCATAATTAGTCATCAGAAAGAATGGATTATATGAAGAAACACAGGATATAAAAATTAGAGAAAGAATTATGAAGAACCTTCTCTATGCTGAAGATACCACATCAGTAGTAGCTGGTAACTTCAAAGTGGGCTGCAGGAAGTAACTGAATGGGGAAGGTAACTAAAAAGTGGTCGGGTGTACTGTTACAGATCAATAAGTGGTATTCTGTGATCAAACAACACTAGTGTCAGTCACTTTCTTCCATAGACTGCCTTAGTACATACATAATAGCCCTCAGATGTCTGATTGTGATCTAATAATAATAATAACAACCACAGTAATGTGTTCACCTTGTTTTACTGAAACACACACTACTCCTGCAAAGCAGATCAATGACTTTTTAAAACAACAACTGAAGTCAGTCACTATCACCCACAAACTGACTCATTACTCACTCATCATAGCAATTTAATTGACTATATAACCTCAGATGTCTGAATGCAGTTAAAATAAATACAACTACTACTAATAATAATAATAGTCACAGTAATGTATTTCATCTTGTTTAGTCAGACACACACTTTTGATTCAGACTGCAACAACCAACAGTCACCTGCTTCAACCTGAGACAATGGGAAAGGCAGTTTGCTGTCTCAGCTAGAATCCCAAACAACTCTGATTAAGGCATTGCTTCTACCTCCCCCTCATTGGAAATGGTGCAAGTATCTATCATATAATGTATTCACCTCATTCTCTATGCATATATATATATATATATATATATATATATATATATATATATATATATATATATAAATAGCTTGGCTGTGTTAGCTAACCTTTTTTTTCCTTTATGAAAATTAAAACTGTGTTCTGAGTCCTGAAATAAAAGTTGACTATTTTTAAGACAAAAAAACAAATAAATAAATAAATAAATAAAACAAGTAAAAGATAATTTTATTTGGGAGGGTTGCTGACCAGCAGTCCAGTAACATTAACTCTCCTGTACCACAATACTGACTGAAAGTAAAGATGATATGAAGTAGCTGTTCATCAAGATTGACAACATAGACTCTAATTGAGTTTGCCCCTTAATATGAAGAACTCTGACAGCTGATATAATCCATAAATTTGTTCTAGTTAGAGAAGACAAGAAAATAGTAGAAAGCTTTAGCCTGCTTGGATCAATAACCAGTAATGGTATGACAAGCAGTTAAGAATCTGAAGAAAATTCTCTCTTGGCAGAATGGTCTTGAAGATTCTAGATTACATTTTCAAGTGCAGAGATGTATATTTGTATATAAAGATTCAGCTTGTCCAAGTTATGGTATTTTTAAGTAATAACCAATGAGTGGGTGTGGGTATATGAGGATTTACCCAAGGTTGGTACGGTTTGATCACAAGGGCAAAGCTCTAGTGATTAAACAAAACTAACTGTGTGTAAATCCTCATGTACTCACACTCACGAGTTGGTTATTGTGATTATACAATGACATTATTTAAGAAAGAAATTGCTTACCTTTCTTAAATAATGCCTTTGAATAACGGCACCGTAGTGTTCCTCCACACTGTTTCCTGATCTTCTACATTTATTGATGTACTGCGCATGCGTATGGGACATCAGTGCTGTTCAATAGAAGCAACGGAGAAAAGAGTTTCTCCTTTGCTTCTTTTAACTATAAAAATCAGAAAGCTCCGAGGTTCGAGAGTCTTCAGATACAGCAAAGAAATACAAGGAAAATCAGGTACGTTTCTTTAATTCTGAAGAACGTATCTCATTTTTCTTGTATTTGGTCTATCCTCTATACATACCCCTTAGCTCAAGAAATTTGGACAAAGCCTTAAATAATAGAGGACAAAGCCCCCAAAATAGGAACAGACTGTAAATGTTGCTCTTATGAACTTAGAAAATTGTTAAAATAACAAGATTTGTGTTAGCGTGCATTGTCTGAAGGATATGAAGTTTGACACTCAAATGCATGTCATTATTTAGTAACTTCACTCTTCAGTGATTTCCCAGAAAATTATACATTTTATTGAGAACAGACCAAAAATATTATGAGAAAATCTATACCATTGAGAGGTATGCCTCATGGCATATAGGAACAAAAGAAAGTCTAGCTGCTCAATGGTACTTTAGCAGTTGGACATTTTTCTATTCATAATGTTCAGTTTACAACAGTCACACTGGTTGGTCTGTCCAATCAGTGTGTTTGTTTTTAAATAGTAATGACCCATTATTGTATAATCAATAATGTTATATAGATATGAAAGTCAGGCAAAGAATAAATATGACAGAAAACCATTATGATGTTGATGAAGAATACATCATGTATCATGAACTGTACAAAAAACAAATTAATCTGTATCGGAATTTGGAGAAGGTAAAACCTAAGTATTCCTTGGAAGCTCAGAAGACAAGATTTTGATTTTCATACTTTGGACATATGTGAAGAGAAAGATTATTAGAAAACATGTATCATGCTTGCAAGGCTGAAGGTCAGCACAAAAGAGAAAACCCTGAAATACAGTGGATTGATACAATAACTACAAAGATGGATGGCTCTTTGTTATGTCCCACTGTTATTGATTAGCCATCTGACTGAAGACAGAACACAATTCAGGATAATTATCAGTAGAATGATGAATCACCATGAGTTCTCATTGGCTCAATGACACTTAATAACACGTCTATATCATGTTATCGAAATCTTACTACATCGAATCACTAAAGGTCGACCTCTAGTGATCGATGTAGTAAAACATCGAATAACGCTTAAAAAACAAAAAGCAAACAAAAATAAAAACTAACTAACATAGGCAAGCCCCTGCACTTCTATGGGGGCTGTGCCCCCCACACCCCTCCTACTTCAATATTCCAACTCCGAGACCGCATTGAGATTAACAGAAATTTCCTCTTACAGAGATTTCCATTTATCTGCACGATGTTCTGCGCTTTCGATGTTGTGGTGCCGACAATATCAGCTTCGCTATTTTTGGCTTTCGACATCATGAAGTAGACCCCTTAATAACAACAGTCTTCCTACTGCCTTTCCACTTCACCTATTTTGCTTTATACTTCTCATATATCCTTCTGCTTCATACTCTTCCTGTGTGTCAGTAGTGAGTGCTGTTTTACTAAGTGCAACTTCCTGCTAGTGGTAGCCACTACATACCCATCAGGTCACTTACCTACTTGTGTGCCAGTAGCAAATACTGCCTCCTTTTGTAATTCCAGAAACAAGAGACAGCTAATGCTTTTCCCATGCAAGCTTTTCCTACTTGTCTTCCTAGCTCTAGTTCTGAACTTCTCTGTGTGCCAGCAGCAAATGTTTCTTCAGACAACACCTGGGACTGGATACAGTCTCAGCTGTCCCACCCATGGGCTGTCTAAATGCCTGTCTTCTCACTTAAATGTTTGATACATTTGTTCCTGCTTTATAATTAAACCCATATTACAATACAGTTGACTGTAGCACATGAAGTGAATCCTTAAGGTTTGCACAAGATGTGCTTAATTTGGAAGTTGGATTCTATTTGCCTAAAACTAAGCAGCTCAGTGAAGGACTGGTGATCCTCAAGAGCAATTCTGTTCATTGTTTTCCCCTCAGACAGTCCTCTTTGACTGCAGGAATTACCCCTTAAACAGATACCTGATATCATTACCGAATTATTGCTTGCTATAACAGTTTCATGCATTCGTTAATATATGACCAGAGCCTCAACAGATGGTACTGTGGCCACAGAGGAATACTTTGCCTGTACTTTGTAGCTTCATCCTTGCTACAGAATTCTGTTGTTAAATTCTGTTATTTCTTCTTCCGTCCTGCAGAAAGCCCCCTCTTCTGTGTGTCAATTTGTATCGATTTTGCCCTAAATGAAAATGTCTTATCTGTTTGCATTATTTGCTTTTACTTTTGTATTTTCCCATCTGACTCAGCTTCTACCCTTAATCTCAAGTCAGTCTAGTTTAATGGACATCTAGACAAGCACTGTTTGAAACACCAAGCTGCATCTCTGAGTTATTCATCTGTACTCTGGACCACAATACCATTCAATATGGTGACAGTTTTACTTCTCCAACTACCTGAATTTTTTTTTGGTGTTTCACAAGATTTGCTCAGTGCCTCTTCTATCTGCATCCCCACTGGCTCATTTGTTCCTTCCATGAACAAGATCCAGGTGTCCTCAGATGGGTGAGGGACCTATGGTCAGTTGTTTCCCATTTGGAAAGCCTTGCTAGTTTGTATTTCTCTTCAGCATATCATCTTTCCACTTTGTGGTGCTGGTGCAAGCCTGTGTGCCTTGAGTCCTGTTTCTAGCAAGTGACATTTTTTCTCTTACATCAGGATTCATAAGTAGCTACATGAAGTGTAGCGGTCATGTTGATATTGTGCAGCACCACCAACATGATAGTACGCTATTTGGTATTCATTAACTGGCTCGACACAGTATGCAGAGCTGCCAAACCCAGATACACAGCAGAATATGCTAATGAAAGTATAAGTAGCCTAAGTACATGACAACTAACACATTCAAGATGGCGGATCTATTCAGAAAGTACAGTGTAAGCTTTTGCCATGTACACCAAAACTCTTTGGAATACAGGCAGAATGAAACACAGAAAAAAACATGTCACGGGTTGCTGCTGTTATTATTATGCTGTATGTGCAACAGGGTTTAAATCAGGGTACTGCTGCTGCTGCTGCTGCTGCCAGACCTCAGGCAAGAAGAAGAAGGGTGTTTAAACCCCATTTAACTTATCATGGATTGCATGAAACAGTAAATGATAGATACGGGGTGGAAAGAGAAACACTGCAGGAAATATGCATCCTCTGCTGCCCCCACCTCAGGCCCCAGGGAAACTGGGGAGAACCCATTCCAGTGGAAACAAAGGTATGTGTAGCATTATCTATACTAGCTACTGGCAATTTAGGGGTGTCACAAGCATCAGCCTCTGGAATATTACATCAGTTTTTAAATACAATTCTACTACATGAAAGGAGAGCTTATCTGTTTCCCACAAACACCACAGGAGAGAGCAAGAACCATGCAAGACATCTATGCAGTAGCAAGCTTTCTTGAAATTTTGGGGGCCATAGATTGCACATCTGCCCTTCCTGTTAACAGACCATATGTGGCATCAGGCAACAAGCACTTTTCAGTGCTCATTTCTGTAGCAGTTATGGGTTTTACAGGCTCAGGTTGCTAGCCCAAGGCCCAACCCTCCTCAGAAGGTGCTCCACCCACATTCACATGCACACACTCACACCCAGGGCCAATTTAGAGTGTTCAATCCACCTACTGCATATCATTGGAATGTGGGAGGAAACCAGAGCACCTGGAGGAAACCCATGCACATGCTGGGAGGACATGCAGACTCTGCACAGAAGGCACCCCAGCTGAGAGTCAAACTAGAGAACCTCTTGTTGTGAGGAGACAATGTTAGCCGCCCATAGACTGTACATACATAGAAATAAAATCCCCACCTGAGGAACAGGGAAGGAGGTACATCAATAGAAAAGGTTACCACTCTATAATCTGTCAGGTTGTCTGTAATGTTCAAGGGATCATCCACAATGTCTGTGAAGTAAACCAGGCAGTTTCCATGGTTGACATATATGGCACACTTCTGAGTTGTACACTAGGTTTGCTAGGGGTGACATTCCTCAAGGGCATCTAATATGGGGTGCAGCTTATGCCCTGGAGCCTGGATCAAGACACCTGTGAGAAACCCATACAACCCCACTGAGCAAGGATACAATAAGTCTCATGCACAAACTATTAATATCATACAGTGTGTGTTTGGTTTACATACATCAAGGTTCTGGTGTCTAGACACATCAGGAAGTGCAGTGCAGTACATCCTGGGCACCTGTGCCAAAACACTTACAGTGTGTGTCATGTTATACAATACAATTCACAGGAAACAGCTTCAACAAGGACAGGAAGAAGCAGGACTACAGCTTTAAGGAACACAGGCCGGGTCAGCAGGTACAGATGAGGAGTCTGAGGGAGAACCACCATCTTCAGATGATGCTGACATAAAGAGACATGTACAATATGGCCTGGTTCTGGCAAAGAGGCAAATGACAGCACACACACACGCACTACCTAGCTCAAAGCCTAAGATCCCATGCACATACACATAGGAAAACTGATGCTTGTCAGACATCACAGCCTTTACTTAACCATGTATTGGCTGTGTTGTGATAGCATCAGACAGGGGCAGCCCCCAAGCACACAATTGCTATCTGTAGTAATGACAAGGTAAGTGTGGAACCTGTAAAAAAAAAAAAAAAGATATATAACTGATTACTCTCATACAAAAGGACAGCCTTTTGTCTGAAGTGAACAGTTTTGTCTGAAGTGACAGTTATGTCAGTAATATCTCCTCTGAAAGATGTTTGCAACATACAGTTATATTTTAGAACCAATAGTTTGCTTGTAGCATTTCAGTTGATCACTATCCATAAAACATGAAACAGGTCAATAATACCCTCATTTGCAAAACTATACCAAGAAGCAGGATTGAAGTACCTAATGCTTCCAATGACATAATGACAAAACTAACTGAAATATGATGTGTTACCACAATATGGAAGTATTCCATTCACAAATGAGTAGGAACAAAAAATCAAAAACTTTATCCCTGCGATATATATCAATAAATCCAATCTTGTGAATAAGCAATCATCAGGTATCAACTGTGTGCATCAGACTTATATACATTCAGAAGAAAAGATGGCAGGACACTGCTGCTGCTCAATAAAACTTTTAATAAAAACTTTAAAACAGGTAAACGAAGTAATCCAAATGCAGACAAAATGAAAAAAGGTTAGCACTTTCGGGTTACACCCTTCATCAGACAACGAACACTGCATGCACATTCTTTTTTAAAAAGAGTCACAACCAATGAAAACCTTATAGGTCAATGAAACACACGCCTCCTCAGGAGTGTGGGTTTTAAAGGAATAACATCATTTAAACCTGGGGGTAGGTGTGCCATTAAATCTATAATCCATTTAGTTTCATCCAAGGCAGTCTGCAGCCTGACATCCCCCCCCCGATTATTCATTCTAA
Organism: Protopterus annectens; assembly: GCF_019279795.1. Classification (NCBI taxonomy): domain Eukaryota; kingdom Metazoa; phylum Chordata; order Ceratodontiformes; family Protopteridae; genus Protopterus; species Protopterus annectens. The sequence goes on along the minus strand of NC_056748.1, from coordinate 23,313,127 downwards.
TGTTAACTATCACTCTAAATGAAAAGCTATGTGTTGGATGTATGCATATATGCCTATACAAGGCGTTGCTGTCATCCCTATTCCTTATGCTTCCTAAATGTTGTAGGATTCTCACCTTAAACATATTTGTGGTCATGCCCACATAGAAACTGGGGCATTTTGTGCATTCAGCCAAATAGACCACATTTGAGGTCCTGCAAGTGGCTCTACCTTTAAAAACAACATTCTTCCCGGTGGTTCTATGTGTGAAGTTAACCTCTTTATTGATAAAGCTGCAGGCTTTACACGTACCACATGGAAGTGTACCTGCCCTGCTCTTAAATGGCCTGCTTTCAGAAAGACTATTCTCCTTACATAAAATGTCACTCAAGTTCTTATTCCTTCTATATTGAAAATAAGGTCTGTTATCAATTAGTCCCTTTAAACTGGTATCACTGGTGAGGATATTCCAGTTATTGTTAACAATTCTACAGATGTCACTGATGTTACTCCCATAGGTGAACAGCAACTTGGTGCCTCTCTGTATGGTGGTATCCTGCACGGTCACTACGGGATCCTGGAGCTGATTCCTATTGAGCCAAGGTCTAAATTTAGTCTGTCTATGGATCTTACCATTATCTATGACGTTCCTTACCATATTCTTCCCATAGCCTCTCTGCTCAAAGTGCCCCGTTAGATTCACTAACTCTTGTTCAAATTGCTTGTCATCTGTGCTAATCCGGGAGACACGACTCACTTGCCCTCTAACAATATTTGGGAAAATGTGGCGAGGATGCATGCTGTCATAGGACAGCAGGGTATTTTTCCAACAGTCTTTCTTGTGTAGGCTGGATGAAAAGCCTACTTGTTGTTGTGTGACCCTCACATCTAAAAAATCTATAGAGTGGTAAGATGTGTTCGCACTAAACTTAAGGAAGGTGGTGGTAGTATGTAGGTAAGACAAAAAACTGTTAAACATGTCATATTCTCCATTCCAAAGAATAAAAATATCATCTACAAACCTAACATACATCAAAATGTGATCCTTCCAAGTAGCATTTCCCAAAATATTCCTCATTTCCCATTTGGAGAGGACAAGGTTTATACCACAGCTTTCACCCACCTTACATCTTTTTTGAGTGCTTGTGAGAAAGATATGGCCAAGTATTACACCGAAGGTCTTTTTTCCAAATATTATAATTTAACCACAGAGCAGACTACAGCTTTGAAGGGATTAGCCAATAACGCTTTCATAACAATAAAAAAGGCGGATAAGGGGGGAGCTATTGTTATAATGGACACTGCATGGTACAATGACAAAATAAAACATTTGCTACAAGATGACATGGCTTATATAGAGTTTAATCCTGTATCTGTAAAACATATAGTTGATAAAGTACATAAGAAGTTAAATACCCTGAAGAACAACCTTAGCATCACTGAAGAGACTTATAAGTTTTTACTGATAGAGAAGCCAGTGATCCCAATATTTAAGGCACTACCCAAACTGCACAAATGTTTGAATGACCCACCCCTTAGGCCGATTGTTTTGGGCAGGGGATGGGTAACCGAAAATGTCTCCATATGGATAGATTTTTTATTAAAACCTTATATCGAACAAATGGATAATATCCTGACAGACACAGGGCACTTTTTACAGATCTTGGGGAATGTTATTAAACCTGCCAGTGTAGATAATGTTCTTATGGTGACACTAGACATTAACAGTCTTTTTACAGTGATCAACAATGATTATGGTATTACTTCTATAATTGAACTTTTGACAGGTTTGGGTGTCACTGAGAATAAAATAGAACTTATCAGGGATCTGTTAACATTAGTGCTGGACAATAATGTTTTTTTGGGAGCTGGTTCCACATACAGGCAAGCACAGGGTGTAGCCATGGGCACACCCTGTGCCAACACGTATGCGAACCTTGAGGCTATGGGAAGAATATGGTAAGGAACGTCATAGATAATGGTAAGATCCATAGACAGACTAAATTTAGACCTTGGCTCAATAGGAATCAGCTCCAGGATCCCGTAGTGACCGTGCAGGATACCACCATACAGAGAGGCACCAAGTTGCTGTTCACCTATGGGAGTAACATCAGTGACATCTGTAGAATTGTTAACAATAACTGGAATATCCTCACCAGTGATACCAGTTTAAAGGGACTAATTGATAACAGACCTTATTTTCAATATAGAAGGAATAAGAACTTGAGTGACATTTTATGTAAGGAGAATAGTCTTTCTGAAAGCAGGCCATTTAAGAGCAGGGCAGGTACACTTACATGTGGTACGTGTAAAGCTTGTAGCTTTATCAATAAAGAGGTTAACTTCACACATAGAACCACCGGGAAGAATGTTGTTTTTAAAGGTAGAGCCACTTGCAGGACCTCAAATGTGGTCTATTTGGCTGAATGCACAAAATGCCCCAGTTTCTATGTGGGCATGACCACAAATATGTTTAAGGTGAGAATCCTACAACATTTAGGAAGCATAAGGAATAGGGATGACAGCAACGCCTTGTATAGGCATATATGCATACATCCAACACATAGCTTTTCATTTAGAGTGATAGTTAACATTAGAATGAATAATCGGGGGGGGGATGTCAGGCTGCAGACTGCCTTGGATGAAACTAAATGGATTATAGACGTAATGGCACACCTACCCCCAGGTTTAAATGATGTTATTCCTTTAAAACCCACACTCCTGAAGAGGCGTGTGTTTCATTGACCTATAAGGTTTTCATTGGTTGTGACTCTTTTAAAAAGAATGTGCATGCAGTGTTTGTTGTCTGATGAAGGGTGTAACCCGAAAGCGCTAACCTTTTTTCATTTTGTCTGCATTTGGATTACTTCATTTACCTGTTTTAAAGTTTTTATTAAAAGTTTTATTGAGCAGCAGCAGTGTCCTGCCATCTTTTCTTCTGTTTTGCTTATTTTGGATTCGCAGGACTTTGGCAAGGCTAAGTGGATTCATTTTGTTTGGGACTTATATACATTCCTAAGCCATAAAGACATGTGCAAAGGGCAAGGCACAGTCATCATCACTTGTACAGGGTGGGCGGGGTATGAGGCAAGGCTGACACCAAAGAATGAGTTTGTGCAATTAAGAAACACATGCATTTATCATATAAAAACGGTGTTCAGGGTCAGTAACAACAGATGTATGGCACTCAACAGTACTTTCTAGATAGTTTGCATGTGTGTGAAGTGGTATCATCAAGTTATTTTTTCAATGTGTGTGTCTCTGAACAAATGCAATCAAGCACTGTGCTAGCACTACGTCATGGCACCTTGGACAGGTGTGAGCCATGCATGGCAGACTACTGAGTTCAGCATCTTCATCCCCAACCACAAAACCCCCCTCTGCTAGGAGTTGCACTACTACTTTCAAGACCCTGGCTAGAAGTCAGGGTGCTACCTGAATGTCAGCAATGGCATAAGCTCTCATCAGGACTACATCGAGAAGCATGACCCCATGGTTTACCAAGTCTGGGTGCGGACACTGCAATCACTGATAGAGCAGTGGATGTAGTGTCACTGCAGGAGCCGGATCTTGCATGGTCACATATGCTAACAAAAGAAGGTGGAGTGGATCTCCATCTACATGGATGCCCACCTTCCACCAAAACATGTTCCATCACAGAAACTGCCCAATCCAGTGTGTCATTCATCTTCTCTAAGCAGTTGCTCACATGGTTCAGTGAGTCATTCACGTCAGAATGCACAACATTTAGTAATCACACTATCTCTTCTGAGGCCTTGATGGAATATGCCTGTGCATTCACTAAGGCCCTACACATATGTCTGATGGCAACTAATGACACACCAGCTGCAGGAGGAGAGTGGACAGCAGACCTCCTTTGAGCACTTCTACAAACCCTTCTGAGTGGCAGCATGCCCTCATGATGGTCACTGGGAGAGGCAACCGGCTTTGCAACCAGAGTAACCACACTAGCCTCATCTGCTGTGTCAACCTAAACTTGTCCTATATCAGAGGTCTCTGTGTCCTGTGTCCTGTGTATGTGTAGGCATACTGACTGTGTCCAAAACATGGACAGGGATGAGAAAGTCACAAGCTCAGTGTTAGACTGAGCCTCTGCACCCCCAGATTATGTCTCTTCATTGCCACCATCATCATCAGAGGCTACCAATACTCTGACATCAGGTCGTAGAAGTTCCACATTGCCAGCCTCAGGATCACCTATGATAACAAGCAATACACCCAACAAAAAGGGGAGAGTAAAAATTATTACATATTTTTCTGATAATAAAGGAATGTTAAATTTCTTAACAGATGCTAAAGCTAAAAAAACATTACTGTCATATAGACCTAAATTTACCTTTCATACAGTATTAATGATAAACAGGTGCATGCTTACTGTGTGCAGGTAAGCTGGCAGCCTGCAATCCAGAAATGCCTGTCTGAGAGGAATGGAAAGCAAATAAGTCTTCTCAGTATCACAATGCAAATGAAACAAGAAAAAAGAGAACAGTTCCCTTCACAAGTGCAGATTAAAAAGGATCTCATAAAAAGAAAGTTAGTGAACAATTGACTGCACCTGCCAGACCCAAAGCAAACTCCACTCTTTCTGTATGATTGTAGACTGATTCACATAGTTATCGCTGTCCTTCTCTCTCTGTATATATCTATCTATCTATATATATATATATATATATATATATATATATATATATATATATATGGGTCTACCTGAAAATGATGAAAGTGCAGAACGCCGACGACAAGAACACAGACACCGGAAGATCGACAACGGAGAAAAACGACAGTTGAGAATTCCGACGCTGAGAACACCAACATGTTAAGGTAAGTGTGCGATAGGGATGGACGTTAGGGTCAAGGTGTGGGTAAGGTAAGTGTGTGATAGTGACAGATGTTAGGGTAGGGTGCAGGTCAGGTAAGTGTGCGATAGTGACGGACTTTAGGTTTAGGGGCAGATTAAGTGAATTAGGGTTAGGGTGCAGGTAAGGTAAGTGTGCGATAGTGATGGACTTGAGGGTTAGGGGCGGATTAAGTGAGTTAGGGTTAGGGTGCTGGTAAGGTAAGTGTGCGATAGTGACAGATGTTAGGGTAGGGTGCAGGTCAGGTAAGTGTGCGATAGTGATGGACTTCAGGTTTAGGGGCAGATTAAGTGAATTAGGGTTAGGGTGCAGGTAAGGTAAGTGTGTGATAGTGATGGACTTGAGGGTTAGGGGCGGATTAAGTGAGTTAGGGTTAGGGTGCTGGTAAGGTAAGTGTGCAATAGTGACAGAGTTATGGGTTAGGGGCGGATTAAGTGAGTTAGGGTTAGGGTGCGGGTAAGGTAAATGTGCGATAGTGATGGACCTTAGGGTCAGGGTTTGGGTTAAGGTTAGTGCATAGATAGTTGTGTATGTAAGGTTTAGTGTAGGTTTGTAAGGTTTTTGGTGTGCTTGTGTTGTGTGTGTGTTTTTTGGGAAAGGTATTTGTTTTGTTGATTGTCGGGATTTTGGTTTGACAGGCATGTGAAGTTTCATGTTTTTGAACTTTCTTTTTTTGTTGTTTTTTTCGTGTCAGTTATTTCGTTGTCGGTGTTTTGGCATGTCGGTGTTATCAGGTAGACCCATATAGATATAGATATATATATATATATATATATATATATATATATATATATATATATATATATATATATATATATATATATATGTGTGTGTGTGTGTATGTATATATATCAGACATCTTAGATATATGCATATAAAGACATAAGAACAATGATGCTTCTTGCATGCCTAGAAGGTCTGCCTCTGTCGTCCACATCTACACCAGCATCAAGGACTCTGGTTGAACTCTCTGAAAAGCTATTTTGATCTCTGGTAGTGAACAGAAACTCCTTATTTTCAGTTATTAGTGGTTGGTAGCAGCACCACAATCTCCCATCCCACCCTCTCATAGCCACCTACTCTCAGTCAATTGCAGCAGCATTATGGCAGGTAGATGTAATCATGTCAGTTGCAAAATGTCTTTTCTGGGAGTAACTTATTCCATGTCCTCTGACAGCATTACGGCCATTGACCACCTGCTGCCATATCCTGTCCTGGTTAGATTGGTCACCTTTGCCTCTCCCTAACAGAAAAGCTCCATGACGATGAAAGGCCTGGATAATGACCTCATTTTCTGCATCACAATATGATGGCTTATGGGGTACAGATGTCTTCTTGAGTGCCATAACCTGTATGAGAGGAAATGAAAAACAGACACAAAAATTAAATATATAATAAACAGGTTGGCTGTGAGCTCAGTTCTGTGTGACTGCATGCAATTTCTATGATTTAAGTGTTCACTACGACTACGCACAAGTTAGCCCCCCCCATCCACCCCCCACCACCAACACCCTACACCCCAACCCACCTAACGGGTGTCCACTTTCCTAGACAAGACAATGAACACATTTCATATAAAATGCTCTTGCATATGTATGATTGGCACAATACTTTTGTTGTAATCATCATGACTCATGGTTTAGATGGATGTGTTTAGAACCCTTATGTCTTGTGAAATACACATGTAACATAAACAGAACTGTACTAATCATCACATTCAGCTACATCCATCTGAACCATATTTACTTGCAGAAAGAATGACTTTTGCATAGGAATGCATTCCAAGACATATTTATATCCTCACAAATATAGGCCTCTCTGAAGTGTATCACCAGAACCTGTCAGAGATTTGGGATGCATAGTTAGGCTTAAAAAGGCCCTTGTGGTAGCAGTAAACACCTATGAACCTGTAAACTTATGAACCATTTATTCAGAAATCATTGTATGTCAAATTTCCATGCTGGAAAAGTAGTTCTCCTGTGGCAATGTCAGTTAATACATTTAGTTGCAATTTTTGCAGCCTTTATCATATCAGTTTGATTCCTAGCTGTTGCAATAATATTTTAACATTGGTAAGCCCCAACAAGACAATACGTCAGAATTCAGCATCTTTCACCTTCCAAAGTACAACCCTCAAAAGTCATGCCATTAAGCAGTCCATTATTGAACAATGGAACCTGTGACAATGGGTGAAGCATCACACATGACACAGCTCAATGCCATGTTTCACACCTTTACTGCTATGTGCTGTAAGTACTGCCAATGTGTCTACCAAGGAGTCCATCTGCTTTCAATTGTGCAAGTGCAGTTGGCAAGGCTGTGTGTCTTTGTGCAATATCAGTAACACATGAGATCTAAAATAGGCACCAGTTCAGACATATTTTGTTGGCTTAATTTTTGAGACATGGCTGGCAAGGGAGAGAATGGTGCTAAATTTAAATTCCAAAGGTGAGGTGTTGAGGAGTCCAGGATATTTGTGACACCCCTCATGAAGTGCTACAGCTGTAGACTGCTCCAGGGGGAATATATCGGGTTTCAGTATAAGGCTGAGGCTTGGAATAGCTTAGCCAAGGCTGTCTCCAATGTAACTGGCATTTCACACAATGAAGAATAATGTCATCCCACTATAGGGACCTTAAAAAGGACATGCAGGACCTCCTAAGCTGATGGGGTACTTTATTTAGGACCTCTTAGTTGTGTATGTATACTGACTCATAACCTGCCAGCACAGTTATTCATTATGCTTTCATATATATTTCTTTTCTTTTTCTGCTGTCCAGCTGCAGAGAAGTTAGCTACAAATCATGAGCACACCAGGAGAGAATAAATCACCTCAGAGAGACTCAGAGTAAGTATGGTTCATGTAATAATTCAAGCCATTGTGTTATTTTCATTCCCTCAAGCACTACCATCTCCAGCAGGCATACCTCATCCTTCATTTCAAACATGCATGCCTTCCCCAATAACTCTTGCTGCTTGCATTAGGTGATTAGAATACCAGGTTTACTGTATGTGGATTCAGTACCCAGAAGCAATTATATTTTTTTTATTGATAAGTATTTACAAGATCTTAATAGCAGTGCATCAGGAAGAATTACATTTTTTAATTGCAATTAGTAATTTAGAATGCATAATTCCAATCCATCATAGTGAAATAAAGGCAGTTTTTTCTTATATCAGAGCAGTGACATTTGTTTATTTAATGATGCACCAATACTTTTCCATCGTATACTGATGCTGCAAAGGTGCACAATAGCAAATTATCATAATTGTTTATGTATTGCTAAATTGAGTTTGTTTAAAATATACAGTACTGTGACATCTAATCATCTCTTTTTTGTCTCCTCCTACCCCTTCTCTCTCTATTTTTCTTTTGGGGGGGTTATAATTTATTAATGCTCTGCTGTTTGCATAACTTGCTGATGCAAATTAGTCAACAGCACAGACAGGTACACCAACCACTATAGCTTGGCCCATCATATCTCCACAGATAGCAGCACAGACACCCAGCACTTTAGAATCTCAGCCTGTTAGTGTTGCTTCCACAACCCCTGCCTTACCTGTTCCATCTGCATCAGGTAGCTCTGCCCTGGCTGCAAGTACAGTGGTACCCATCCAGGAGCAGTAGTACTGGAGGTGGTGATCTTTCTCACCCAGCAGGGGCTGACATGGCTGCTGGAAAATATCATGGAGATGGGCATCAGTGCAAGCATCAGCAGGGTTGAAAAGGTTCTGCATCACATTTCAAAGATGATAACATGTCTGGCACTTACCCAGGCAGCTGCTGCAGGAGACAGTGGTGACATTCTGAGGGTGAGGACTAGATTGCTACTGTTCTCAAGCTGGACATGAGTGCTCCTCCGATGTCCCCTACCTATTCCCAGTCATGGTGTCCTCCAACCTTATGTCTCCATCACCAGCCCATCTGTCTTTTATGTCCTGTCTGTCTGCAGAGGTTTCCTAACCTAACTTACCTACCTGACCTTCTCACTCCTATGCACCTTTCTCAACATTCCTCTCACTCTCAAAACAAAAAAATTATGCCCCATATATAGCTCTCCACTTATATGTCATCCTGACAAAATTGCTTCAGTCCAATTGGCCATACCACATTATTCTGTTGTTGTCACCCATCACTGGTGCAGTGACTCTACAAAGTCATGAAATTGTGTGTACAATTGTACATTTATGTTGTAAAGAAGTGGGTAGCTATCATGCTCTCCTACAACTCTCCTGCTAATTCCTGTATTCTTTTCCCTGTGTGCTACCCTCTGCTTGCCAATCCATTTTCACCACTGTTCTGTCACATTTTTTAATCTGGTAAAAAAATAGATTCACACACAAAATGCAACACACATGGTCAAAAATGACCCATGGAAAAGCCTTCACTTTATGTCCTTTAGCACTTGAATGGAGTTTGGCATAACGTAGTTATGCTGAGTGACAGTGAAAGCCGTTTTACTTCTTATTGCAAAAGCTGAATATTTCAGTTTAATCTGCAATGGTCTGGTTACTGTTGGGAAATGCTTAAATCTGCTGTGTTATGGGAATACAGAGTAAAGCTAGACAAAAGCCAGTACTGTGGAACAGTTAATGTAACAATTCTTATGCAGCTGGATGCATTAAACTTGGTGTTCTTATGTAGTATATTCAAACGATTACCCTGCTTGTAGCCTGATGTTTTGGCATAGTGTCCTGAGCTCAATCACAGCTGTATGTCAATTTATTACTTCATGACAGTTCACATTGCTATCATATATTTATTTGCAAACCGCTGCATTTTTTAACATACAACACATTTCCGTAACATAACATTTGAATAGTGCAGCACATCATAATTTTCAGACACATTGCAGTCCCAACAGGGAGACTTAGTAAGCCAACCTTATCCTGGTTAGATATTCATGTTTATTGTACTCTCCCACCCTTTGTTTGTACCTATAGCAATCTGTTTATTGCACAGAGCATGACAAATTAATGAGGATTTAATAAGTAAGACTAAAACACCATAGAGATGCTCTTATATGTTCCACAAAACACATTATTGCCATCCATCTCTACATCTGTCTCTTACTCTCTCTGTTCACCCCTCCTTCAGTAAGTTGCCAGTGTGCTTCGACAGTGTTATATTAATGTTGTGAAGTAGTGATTCCTTTGTGGTGTGATGAGCTAATACTCAGATATCACTTTAAAACGTAATAAACTAAATAACTGATAAAAATAAAAATAATAAACTCGGTGATAAACCAAACTGTGCTTTAATGCAGACATTCAGTAATTTACTGAATTTCTGCATTAAAGCACAGTTTGGTTTATCACCGAGTTTATTATTTTTAATACTCAGATATGTATAAAAAAATTTTTTAATAATTTCAAGGGTTCTAGTCCAGCCACTAGCTAAGTGTTACTGAGTATTTTGGATCACTAATTTAGGTGTACCTGTTGGTTACATATGGTTGTGAGCCACCATTATCCTTCTTCATTGATAATTTACTTTGTCCCTGCCTCCGTGTCACCCTGCAAGACGTATCTTCTCCCCTCGGGATCATTAACTATTCTACCTCTGCATTTCCAAAATGTCTGGCACTGGGCAACATATGCAAAGAAGGCTAAATGGAAGTACACAGTTTATTGCAATATGTTTGGATTTAATTTCCTTCATTCATCCACATTACTCTGTCTCATTTCACGCTGCTCTGCTAAGCTACTTTTATTCAGTTTAATGTCATTTTAAGTAAGATGAAGAGTTGGATGTACAAATTACAGTGGTCAATAGGGTAATAAAGATGAATACATACATTCATGTTTGCTGAAATCCACTATCAACTCCTAACTTTTACAAATATGTATTTCTACATATTGTGCTAACATAACACTCAAGTATAAATTACTTTTTGGCATGCTGAAGATGTGTCGATACATATGGGTGGCAACATGTTTCATGATGTTTTGTCTGACCACTGTGTCTGTAAATGTTGGCTAAACCTTTACTTAACACATCATTATCCTGTGCTACACTAATCTGCCTGCTACCTGTTGTGAAGGTTGTCTTGTAAAGATCTTTACATGAAAGCTGGCACAGAGCAACACAAAGTACTAATTACCAATGTAAGATCCATGCTTCAAGATATGATTATGCATGTGCTAATACTTTGCCATCAGCAATGCAAATCAACTTAGCAGAGCTGCACTCAAAGTGTACAAGAACAAAAAGAAAATCAAAGAAATATAGTTTTGTGTTGCACATTTATATGCCTGTTGTCAAAAGATGATCATGCCTTTTGAATGATGTTGACTCAATTAATTCATTTTTTAAAGTAATATGTCTGCTATACAGTGTTTGCACTTGCATTGTATTACCAGCTTGGTTAACCTATTCTCACATACTCCATCACTGTCATTTTGCAGTTCACTGTCCTATGTATGACTTCCATGTTTTTTTTGTCAATGCAAATAGTGAAAACATGAGAGAGACAATAAAAGTGTGCAGTCATCACATCATGAAATCACAGCAATGTTTGATAGATAATCCTGTTATGTGAACCAGTCAATGTGCATGTCATCCCATTATGTGGAATATGTCAATGTCCCTCAGGTAACACAATATACAGTAAGGACAGTATCTACATTTCATTACAAAATCATGTCATTACATGTGACAAACATAGTGATTTTACATTGTCTGTTACATTGTCCTGTGCACATATATGCATTTGTTGCATGACCTGTGATGCACAGTACCATCTTTTCCAAGCACTGCTTTTTACAAGTATTCCAATGTCGAATTTCACATAAGTATTGCCTGTCTTCTTTTTTTTTGAGACTAGTATATTGATTTCTAAACAGTGTAACCTAGATAGGTAGGAGATTCAATACCCAATACGGAATAGGTGTGTGTGTGCATGTGTGTGTGTGTGTGTGTGTGTGTGTGTGTGTGTGTGTGTGTGTGTGTGTGTGTGTGTGTGTGTGTATGTGCAAGCATTATGCTGTTTCACATGCATCTGTCTGGAATTTGTGCTGCTGCATTATGGCAGTCATCCAGAAGGCAAAACTACCCTCTCCTTCAGCCTGGATGAATCAGCTGACCTGCAGCCACTCACTCCCATTTCTCAAAATGGTTCTTCTAGCACCTGTCCTCTGTATAGTACAGGTCACATGTGCTGCAGCCGAGACTTCATCCCTGTGCTCCAGAGAGACAGCTGCAGTATGTTTGTTCTTTATTTTGACCTTGTGGCTCAACTTTACGTTTCTGCTTCCATTTCTGTCATTAACATGCTGTTGCTGCTGTAGAAAAGCTTTGTGAAAGATTTACATAAGGCATTCGAGCTGTGCAATTATTCATACACTGTAGGTGGAATTGTTGAAAATATACATCACAAAACACAGGATGTGCTATGTGATAAACTGTAGTGCTGTTTGCCTATGATGTTAATAATTAGTAAATCACCCTGGTAGCACAATCATAGCTATAAAATATTTCTAAAGAATATATAAAAACTGCAAGGTAAAGGCTTATGACACCAGCTTGACACTGAGTTTTACTACTTTAGTTATCAGTTCATTGTTGCTGCTACCTTTGCTGATGTTTTGGCTTGAGCCAGCATTCAAGGTACAGTGAACTCAGTTAAATGTAACTCAAGCAACCAGCAAAAAATATCAAAGAAATACAGTACAATTTTCACGTGTTGCACTTTCTGTTTTCCCCCACAGAAACATACCTTACATTTTTAGAGTTTCAGAATATTAAAATGGAAGATAGGAATAAATTCCTTCTCTCCCCAAGTTGAGAACAAGGCAAACCAAAAATAGTATAGGGTACAGTATTAGTCAGGCTATTTTTAATAGTAGCTGTCAAGCAACCAGAAACTACAGTTATCCAGCATCTACCAATCCCCATGGGTGCTAGTTAACTGAGAGTTTACTGTAGCATCTGCTTCGCTAAGTGGGTTGTCCCACATTATGTTTATTGAACAAGATGACTTTTACATTTATTGCAGCCATTCAGACTGTTTTTATTTTAAATTTTTATGTTTTGGTGTACAACATTGAAACATTGCTCCAGCCTGTGAATGGCTCCATAGCCTGCCCTGGGGATGCTGATTGCCACGGTCGCCATCAACTGTCTTCCTTCTATCTGTCAGTTCCTGTGACCTCATTGAAAATGTCCAGTTTCACTGCTGCTGCCTCTGCCATGCTGGATTTTGGAACTGTTTAAGAGGTTTGCAGGAGGATGTTCATTAAGTTAGTGGAACAGAATATCTGAAAACTTATTTTGAACTATCAGCTGCTTTGTTTAGTAGACTTGGAATGTTTCTTTACTCAGTGTATTCTTATCACAGATATTTCAAATTTTGCAGTACTCTTTGTTATATTATATTGTCCATGTTTATATACTGCGCTTTGATTTTGTTAGAGTACTTAAGAAATAAATACAGCGTATTACAGACTAAGTTAAAGAAAAGTTTTTACAAAGGTATGGATGCCCTTTCAATAGCTCATCTGGCCTACTTTTCATTGTAGTTTCCCTACGTATCTGTATCTGCTTGTCTTCTTAGATATCTCTTAAAATCTGTTAACTTTACATGTCGCATTGGTAACCATAGTTGTTGTATAACAAAGGTTTAATCAAAAGATCAGCAATGTGTATTTGGCTGCCTTGTCCATACTCACCTGATAAAGCATAATTATACAGATTCAGCAACATTTCGGCAATCTAGGTGGTGTTTTTATAGTTCATAGGTTCATAGGTTCATACTAGGCTATCTGCCCTAGGGCATTTATAAGCCTAGCCAGAGTGTGTTTGGCTTTCGCCACCCATTTTAAATTAATTTTGCTATGCCCTTTTTCGAAGTTAGTATACTGTGCCTCTGTCTAACAGTGACACAGAAGTGATACCCGGGGTAAACCTACAATCTCCTATCCACTCATCAAGATTCCTCTTGAAGAGAGTCAATGAGGGACTCTGCCTAACCTGGACTGGGATTTTATTCCAGAGTGAAGGGAGCCTCTGGGTTAGGAATCTGTCCCTCCAGCATGTCCTATTTATTTCAGTGCTGAGGTTCAAGTCTCTCGAGCGCGTAGCTCGATGGGATTTGGATTTTCTGAGGTGCAGCATGTCCATTAATTCCGGTTTGGACATGGCTTTATACGTCAGGCACAGAATGCATCTGAGCAGGCGGTATGCCACTGAGTAGAGCTGGAGTTTCTTTAACCGGGCAGCATATGGCATCTGTTTGAGCCCTATGATCCTCTTGGTGAGGTACTTTTGGGGTCTTTCCAGTTGCTGCAGGTGTCTGGTAAGGTACATCCCGAAAGGGGCATTGTACTCAATTATGGGCCTGATGAGAGATGAGTAAAGAGGCACGATGACCTCCCCTGATCTAGATGTGAATCCCTTCATGGGCTATATAAAATGTTTTTCTAACCACTTTGGCCACGTGGTTGTCAAATGAGAGATTGCTATCAACTTGGGTCCCCAGGTCCCTAATTACTTCTTCTGTATTTAATGGATTATCACCTATGTGGTAATTTGTGTTCACTTTGTTTTTGCCAAAGGGGATGACTATACACTTTTTGGCATTTAGCTTGAGGCCATGGCTCTGGCACCAGTTGTCTGTTTCTATGAGGCCTTTTTGGAGGATGCTTGTGTCGGCTGGAGAGTCGATTATGGCACCCAGTTTGCAGTCATCTGCGAACTTAGTCAGCCACAGTCCTTCCGTGTTGGCCTGTACCTCCGAGAAATATATACCGAACAAGAGAGGTCCCAGGACTGAGCCTTGTGGGAAGCCACTTGTAACTGGTTTGGAGTCTGACATGGCTCCAGCAATTCTTACCATGTGGGTTCTGTCCTTGAGCCAGTTTGCAACCCATCTAGTGACATAGGGGTTTATATTTAAGCTGGTGAGCTTATCTATAATGCCCAAGTGGGGTATTGTATCGAAGGCTTTTGCAAGGTCCAGGTAGGCTGTGTCGACCACCTTCCCCTCGTCAATGGCCTTGGTGACTGTTTCAAAGAAATCAACCATGTTTAAGAGGCAGGATCTGCCCTTAACAAAGCCGAACTGGGTAGGATCCAGTGTCTGTAGGTCCCCAATATCTTTATTTATGAGGTCCATGATGATCCTTTCCATAGCTTTGCAGACCAAGCTAGTCAGGCTTATGGGGCGATAGTTTCCAGGATCCGTTGATGCACCACCTTTGTGGAGAGGGACCACTGTTGCTGTACGCCACTCTTTGGGTACATATCCTGTAGTAAGGCTGAGATTGAACAGTAGTTTTAAGTTTGGGTTTAGCTCTTCTTGGAGTTCATGTAAGACGCAGCCCGGGACACCGTCTGGTCCCATTGATGCTGTGTTTTTTGCTTTGGAGAGGGCAGCTCTTACCTGAGCATCTGAGATGTCAGGGGGGCAGCACTCTGCTGGGATAAATATTTGCCCTTTTGATGGGGAGGGGGGGGGAGTTTGCGCTGAACCTGTCAGCTAGGATGTTGGCAATGTCTGTGGGTTTGGTGTATTTTTTGTCATTTTGGACTAATTCTGAGCATATCTGGGAATTCCCACCCAGGTTCCTAACATAACTATAGAAAGCCTTGTGATTATCCTTAGTGTCCTGTGCAATTTTTCTCTTGAAGCTGGCCTTAGACGATTTTATGAGTGCCCATAGTTTTTTGCTAATACTGATCAGAGATGCCTTCCCTTTTTGGGATTTTGCTCTATCATGTAGTAGCTTCCTCTTTCTATTGTATAGTTTGTTTATGGCTGGGGTCCACCAGACAGGACGTCTGCCTTTGGAGGATTGGGTCTTGGTTTTATTTGGATTGCATGATCCATGCATTCCTGAAGGTGTTCATAGAATGCATTTATAAAGGATTCTGCGGTCTGGGCAGTGTTTTCCACAGGCCCGGGGGCTTTGAAGGATTCCACCTCGGTTTTGAGGAGTGTGAAATTTGCTTTAGAGAAGTTTTTCACTGTGGTTTTCAGGGCAGGGGGTAGAGTCGGGATGTGAATATCCAGTGAGATTAGTTTATGGTCTGATCTTACCAGTGAGGGATACACTTCTGGTCTGGAGCATAGAGTCCCCATGTTGGTGATGATCAGGTCCAGTATGTTTTCCCCTCTTGTGGGAGTGGTAACAAGTTGTTCCATAGCATTTGAGTTTATAAATTCTAGGAACCTTTGGGCTAGGGTGTTGAAGCTAGAGTAATGCTCCCAGTCTATGTTTGGGTAGTTGAAGTTGCCCAATATAATGGTGTTTGGAGAGACCTTCATATTTTCCAGTGTTCTCAGGAAGGCCGAGTGGGGTTCCTGGGTTTGGGAGGGTGGTCTGTAGCAGGCTATAAACTGGAAGGCAGTTTTACCCACTGTTAGTTGCACATGGATAGTCTCTGATGCTTCGTGCTGTGCCACCAACCTGGAGGTGTGGGTATCTTTGACGAATATTGATACTCCCCCTCCTTTTGTGGTACAGTCCAAGTTTTGGGACCGAAAAGCATGGTATGAGGTATAACCTGGTAGTGCTGGGGTGCTCTCGGGAGCCTTGAACAAGGTTTCTGATACTGCACAGATATCGATGTTCTCCATGCTAAGGAGAGTTTCGAGTGTGTGCATCTTGAGGTTTAGACTTCTGGCATTGAGTAGCATTACTCTTAGTTTCTTATCCCTTGTGATACTTATGGAGGTGGGTTTGTCTTTTGAGCCTTGCCTAAAAAAGGCACTATGGGGGTAGCAAGAGCCTTTGCCAATATCCAAAAGCCCAGGGGTGACAGGTGCAAGTCGTCCCTAGCGAAGCATCGTGGCTTGTCAAGCATGTCATCCCAGGCTGACAGGCATTGGATCCCCTTTGAATGACACCAATACTTAAGCCAATTGTTGAAATTGATCATCTTGTCTTCATATTGTGGCATCATTCTTGGTGAGGGTAAGATGCTACTCAAGGTCAGGGTCATACCGGCCTGGGCTACATGCTCAGAGATCTCCTCTATGTCTCTTTTCATGTAGTCCAGGGAGGTACGTCTCAGGTCATTCACACCAGCATGGACAATGACTGAGTCATATTTGTACTTGCCTTGGAGTGACCTCAGTGCTTGTGTTATGTGGCGGATCCTAGCGCCCGACAGGCAGCTCACCGTGACCTTCTCCTTGTTCAGCCTGGTGAGAGGGATGTCAGTGTGCCTGACGATAGAGTCACCTATTACAAGTGTATCATGTGTGTTGTTTAGCTTTAAGGGCTGTGACTGTTTGGCACACTGGCTTTGTGAGCTATGTGTTGCATGTGTTTTGTTGCTTGGGTGTCTGCTTTGGAGGTCTCTGCTGCTTAGGCAGATTTTTATTTAGAGCCTCAGAGTATGTTTTTGTGTGTTTATGTGTTTGGTTTGCTGTCGTGGTAGGTCTATGTGAGACTGGAATTGTAGTGAGTGTGGTTTCCTTTTCCTCCTGACTGGTTTCGCCAGTACTGAGTTGAGAGAGCTTAGCCTCCAGTATGGCTATATGGTTGCATCTCTCACATGTGTTGGAATTTGTTGGGAGGAGGATAGGGTTGTCTGTGTACATGAGGCAGTTGTAACATTGCCTCAAGATTCCCAGATTCACCAGCTGGACCAGAGAGGAGATTGACAACTGACCTTTGGACATGCTAGAATAGTATTGGGAATTCCTTTATAATTGAAAAAAAGGGCCAATGGGGAATGAGGTACTCTAGGGGAGTTTGTGAGGGTGTAGTGCTTTTAATATTTTAGTGCTGACTTATATAATTGCTTTAGTGAGCAAGTGCCAGGTAACTTAAATGCAATGTGTTTCAGGTAGCTTAAATGCAAAATGACAAACAGTAACTTTCTTTCAAGTGAAACAAGGAAATAAGTACAGTAAGCAATGCAGATATCACTAGGGATCCACAGAAGCGCTGAAAAGCCACGTTTTAGGTGGCATTAGCATTTCAGGGAAATAACAAGTAAACAAACAAGCAGCATACAAATAAAGCTAGATTCAGCAGGCCTGAATCTAGTCTATGCTACAGCAAACAAGGTGTACCAATTTCAGTAAGAAACAGTTCAAATATGCAGGCACTATAAGCCTTTAACCAGAAATTCCCAGCTCAGAAGGGCAGAGTCCAGCCTCTCCTCCCACAAGACTGCAGACCATGAACCTTCTTAATGTAAAATAACTGGCCTGAAGCCCAAGTGCTTAAACCAGAACTAATACTCTTTTAGAATAACAGACACTGAGCCCTCAATCAGCAGTTCACAACTTAGAAGGATGTAAGCTACCTGTCCTGCCACCACAGTGCAGGCCACAAACCTTCCTAATGTAAAACAACTGGTCTGAAGCCCAAGTGCTTAATCCAAAAGACTTAGAATGATAACTACACTTTAATCAAGTTACTACCAAGCAGTAATAAATACAATTGAATACTTTAAAGAATGCCTGGATTAGTGCTCAGCTTATACAAACAAAGCTAGATTCAGCAGGCCTGGATCTAGTCTATGCTACAGCAAACAAGGTGTACCAATTTCAGTAAGAAGCAGTTCAAATATGCAGGCACTATAAGCCTTTAACCAGAAATTCCCAGCTCAGAAGGGCAGAGTCCAGCATCTCCTCCCACAAGAGTGCAGACCACGAACCCTTTTAATGTAAAATAACTGGCCTGAAGCCCAAGTGCTTAAACCAGAATTAATACACTTTTAGAATAACAGACACTGAGCCCTCAATCAGCAGTTCCCAACTTAGAAGGATGTAAGCTACCTGTTCTGCCACTACAGTGCAGACCACAAACCTTCTTAATGTAAAACAACTGGCGTGAAGCCCAAGTCCTTAAACCAGAATTAATACACTTTTAGAATAACAGACACTGAGCCCTCAATCAGCAGTTCCCAACTTAGAAGGATGTAAGCTACCTGTCCTGCCACCACAGTGCAGGCCACAAACCTTCCTAATGTAAAACAACTGGTCTGAAGCCCAATTGCTTAATCCAAAAGACTTAGAATGATAGCTACACTTTAATCAAGTTACTACCAAGCAGCAATAAATACAATTGAATACTTTAAAGAATGCCTGGATTAGTGCTCAGGTTATACAAACAAAGCTAGATTCAGCAGGCCTGGATCTAGTCTATGCTACAGCAAACAAGGTGTACCAATTTCAGTAAGAAACAGTTTAGATATGCAGGCACTATAAGCCTTTAACCAGAAATTCCCAGCTAGAAGGGTAGAGTCCAGCCTCTCCTCCCACAAGAGTGCAGACCATGAACCCTTTTAATGTAAAATAACTGTCCTGAAGCCCAAGTGCTTAAAACAGAATTAATACACTTTTAGAATAACAGACACTGAGCCCTCAATCAGCAGTTCCCAACTTAGAAGGATGTAAGCTACCTGTCCTGCCACCACAGTGCAGACCACAAACCTTCCTAATGTAAAACAACTGGTCCGACGCCCAAGTGCTTAAACTAAAAGGCTTAGAATGAGTTACACCAAGCAGTAATAAATACAATTGAGTACTTTTAAGATGACACAAAAGCAAAATAAAGTAGGAAGAAACACAAATACAGTAAAAGCAGATTTTTTTTTTGAGTGAACAAATGAGATGGGCCCAGGAGTTACAGGACAGAAACAAGTGCAAATGCAGGCCTTCAAATCAGAAATTTGAGAGAGATGGAAGACCGCCCAAATGGCCAATAACTACAAATTCTGGGCCAGAACCACTCCTTATGTGGTAGACAGGTTACCTAGTGCTTACCACTCCCACTGATAAGCTAGAAGGCTTCCCTTCAACACAGAAAGTCTTGGGGGCTCTGAAGCTTACAAATAGTCCTGGATACATCAAATCTGTATCTGGAATACTAATTACAGGAAAGGTAGGAAACAGGCTTACAATTTTTTTTTTCCAGAAAATTAGCAAAAACAGTAGTAAAAACAATTCACATGCAGTGCAAGCTGGCACACTTGAGTATGTAGCAATATTAGTCCACACACAGTTTTAAAAAATGTAATTAAATTAAAAAGGACTAAAAGCAAGTGCAGAAAGGGTTTATTAGGTATAATGCGGTAAAGAGATGGGACTGGGGGAGTGTCCTAGATCAAATCTATAGTGGGGCGGGCACTGCAAAAGCCACCAAATTTAAACTACTACCAGAACAGGGAGGGGGGGGGTTTCAACAGAGATGTGAGGAATCAGAGTGCAAATTATAAAACCCAAAAAATATATACTGATCTCTGTATATTTGCAGAACACTAAGACAACAGATATCTAAGCAACAATTTAGCTCTATAATACAGAATAATACAGAAAAATATACTCAGCTCTATATATTTGCAGAAAGTCTTGTAAGGCTGTTCCACTTTAAATGCAGACTGCTGCTATTAACAGTTCAAATTAGTGACTCTCTGAATATGCTATGCAGTGGTTTATATGTTTAAATGAATACTGATTATCCATAAATATATTTATATAATTTCTTACATCCATAATCTATAGCCAACATTGTTTTCAATATGAACAAATCTAGTATTTGCATCTCTTGAACCATAATGCCACTTTTCTGTCCTCTTGCATCAACACAGCTCTTAGACAATACTGATTTACACCCATTTTTAACACAATTGCTTTAGACACATCACAACACTTCAGAAATGGCACATTAAGTATAAGTATATACAGTCAACTTAAAGAACTTTTCTTGTATCATAGACTGGTCCCACATCACACCATGTTCTAAAAGTTTCCCTAATAGCATAATAATATCTGACATGTTTAGTTGTAAACTTTGACAAATATAGAACTATTCCCAGAAACTTCATCAAAGATTATTTATCATCCAGCTTTAGCATAAGAATAATCACTCTTACTTTCTTAGCACTGATTTCAGACCCTCTAACATATGAATAAGACTACCATATTTCAAAGAATTCACACAGCTCTGACATCATTCTTGTTCAGATTGTCGTCTCAGTCTGTTCAATAACTTGGCCAGCTTCATGTTTATTTTCATACCACACCAATGAATTAGCATGTATATTAATGTAAATCATGAAAAATGTAGAAACTATAAAAACAAATAACAACAAAACAGACAGAAGAAAAAGTGCAAATGTGACTTTATTCTTCCACAAAATCTGTGACCTCAGCCATTCACCTTCTACAGAAGAATAAAGTTACATTTGTGCTTTTTCTGGTGCCTCTTTTGTTATCCTTATATAACAGTTATATTAACTACATCATTCACACCTTCCACAATTCTTGTCACAGTCCTCTGAAACACCTCTTGTGTAAACAAAATAGCAAATGGTATGCTGAGAAATCAATACATTCCCAATGACATACTGAATATATGTAGCTATGAATTGGCTTTATCTGTGCTTTTTATGCCAGAAAACTTGAATAGAATCTAATGTAGAAAAATAATTTGAATTGGACATTGCTAACACCAGCGCTTCAACTGTTAGCTAAGGATAGCATTCTTTCTGAATCACTTTGCTCAGATCATGGGGGGTCTATACTGATTTTAAACTTATCTTGCTTCACAACTGTTACCATATTTTTAGCCCAATCAATGGGTTATGTTTGTTTAACAGTAAGGACTATTCCTACAATTATTCTCCTAGGCAGACAACATATTGTTATTGCATTAGGAGATGTAGTAGTCACCTAGCAATGCAAACAACCCATCCCACTAAATATATTTGCATATTTTAGCAAAATATCATTTGCATCTCATTCTGAAGTTCTATAGTTAACATTTTCTGAGTACATTAAAACAATATCTATTTAGCATTAACAGGAGCCTTTCAGAAATTATTATAAATTACTAGAAGTAACAGTCCTGGAAATATTCGTACTGACATTTAAAGATTTAAGGTTACAACAGCTAATATTTGTGCACTTGCATGATGTGAATACATTTATTTAACCATGCCAAAATTATCACATGCCAAATAACCCAGTATATTTATTTATTTTACATTTGTTGACCGGGCTACTCTAACTGGATATATGTCCATTTTCAGCAGAGGCCTGAGGAGAAAAGCTCCGAGACAATAAAAAGAAAAAGAATTATACAAAAAGTCCACAAGAAAAGTGGAAATACAAAATAATTAAATAATTACATAAGTTTACAACTGATTGGCAGGAATATTATAGCAAAGCATTTTTTTTAACTACCATACAGGAAAATAAACAAAAATTGATTCTTTTTTAGTTTATATATATATATATATATATATATATATATATATATATATATATATTTATATATGTATATATATATATATATATATATATATATATATATATATATATATATATATATATATATATATATATAAAAACACAAAAGATTTCATGTACATAAGATTCACACAGTACATTTGGGAGGTACAAAATAAAAGAGAAAAAAATGTTCAGTCACGTCAAATATAGAAGGTAGAGAAGTCTCAGCCAAAATAATTCAGTTAGGGAGTCAAAATAGAAAAAAAGGAGGAAAAAGTATCAGTCAGGCTTGGAGCAGGGGCAAAGCCATTGGGTTTTAATGAAGTTTTTCAACTGTTTCTTGAAAAGGTTGGTGGAAGTAAGGGATGTTATTTCACTTGGAAGTCTGTTACAAGTATTGCCAACAGCATGTGAGAATAGACAGTCCCCGGATTTGTTAATGGATTTAATGGTGGCAACTTGTAGCTTTTTAGCAGATCTTAGGGTAGGAAAGTTTTTATAAGAATTTAATAGGCTACATAGTATGGGAGTATTTGTAGGATGATGTAAAATCTTGTGAATAAAAATGAGTTACTGGAAAACTAGTTGGTTTTGTACTTCCAGCCATCCTAGAAGTTTAAGATTAAGGCAGTGGTGAGTACGGGAAGGGCCACTGGTGGCAAATTTGGCTATGTTGTTGTAGGCGGTTGCTAGTTTATTTAGATTGCTTTTGGATAGATTCGTATAGATAGGGAGGTGTAGACTAGGGTGGAAATGAGGTAGGATTGGACAATAGAGATCTTTGCTGACTGTGTAAGAAATGGTCTGATTCTATAGAGGAATCCAAGTTTTCTATTTACTGATTTAATAATTGAGTTAATGTGTTTGTCAAAGTTGAGATGGTTGTCTATTATTACACCGAGGAGTTTGGTGGTGGTTTCGGGGGCTATTTCTGTGCCATTGTTTGATTTCACTATGAAATTGATAGAGGGGGACTTCTGTGTGGGAGTAAATAGTAGTAATTTAGTCTTTTTCGAGTTCAGGAGGAGACATCTTTGATGGAACCAGTTTTCAACTAAAGTAAAGACTGTTTGCGTGCTAGTATGTAATTTTGCAGGGGAGGATGCGGCACATATCAGAGTCGAATCATCGGCATATTGTATGCATGTAGTTTGGGGAAGGCAGGTTTTTAGATCATTAATGAAAATTGTGAAAAAGAGAGGTCCAAGAATGGATCCTTGAGGGACACCAAGGGTGATAGGAAGCTGAGAAGATAGATTGTTTTCCCACAGGACAGCTTGTTTTCTGTTTTCAAGGTAGGATTGGAACCATTTTACTAATTGAGGATCAAGAGAGAGTGATTCAAGTATACCTATCAATAGTTGGTGGTTAACCATATCAAAGGCCTTTGAGAGGTCTATGAAGAGTGCAGAAGATAGAAGGTTAGTATTCCTGTTTTTATTAATGCAGTCTGTAAAGGATAGAAGAGCTGTTGTAGTACTATGGTGTGGCCTGAAACCGTGCTGGCAGTCAACTAGTAGGTTGTTTTGTAGGAGGTACTGAAGTAATTGCCAGTGGATACATCTCTCCATAATTTTTGCAAGGGGAGAGAGAAGGGCTATGGGGCGGAAGTTTGATAATTCATTTGAGGTACCTCCCTTATGCAGAGTGATGATATAGGAGACTTTCCAGATGGATGGGACATAAGATTCAGAGATAGTTCTGTTTATTAGGATAGAAATAGGGTAGGCAAGTACACCAGCTGCAATTTGCAGGTATTCAGCTGGGAGAATGTCAGCTGATGGTGTACATGGTTTAAGTTTAAGAAGCAAGGAGTGTATTAAAGATGTTGGAACAGGCTGAAGGTTAAAAGACTGGGACAAGTTGGTTAGTGAGGGAAATTTAGTGGTGGTAATAGGTGGTAAGGTAGTTACTAGTGATTTGACTGTTTCAGAGAAAAATTTGTTAAAGGTGTTGGTAATTTGGTTGGGAGAGGTTTGGGTTAGGTTAGAGGGGGTAGGTGTTTTGGACTGTCCTGGGTGGAGTAATTTGTTGATACCTGACCGAACTTTTGAGGATTGTTTTATTGGTTCTGTTAGATTTTGAGGTAGTAGTTTTTTTGTCAAGGATTATGGATTTTTTAGTGGTATTAAGAATTTGTCTAAAATTTAGGTGATCAGTTAGGTTTTTAGTTTTTCTCCATTTGGACCAGAGTTTGTTTCTTAATCAAATGTTTAGCCTTGTGTCCTTAGAGAGCCAGGGAGCTGGTTTATTTTTTGTTCTAACAGTACAACTGGGAGCATGGTGCTCAAGGATCTGCAAAAATGTTTTGTTAAAGTATGAAATGGGTTCGTCAAGAGGTAGGTATTTTAGGGGAGACCAATTGCAAGCTTTGAGCTCAGCTTGAAAATTACTTGGGTTGAGATATTTTTTGTTTCTGGTAGTTCTAAAAGCTATTTGATTATGAATGTGAGTCTTTTGCCTAGAGATGTAAGTAAGATTGGTCACTAATATTGTCGAGGAGTATACCTGTTTGATAAGTATGGGGGTCATTATTTACTAATATCCAATCTAAGGTAGTTTGTTTCTTTCTAGGTTTGGGGGTTCTGGTAGGGAAAGTAATGGTTTGGTGGAAGCCAAAGAGGTTTATATGCATAGTTAGAGTGGCAGAGGTACAGCTATTCCAATCAATATTAAAGTCACCAAGTAGTATGGTTTCTTGTGGTAGGGACATGGAAAGCCAGCTAAGGGTATTTTCAAGAGTACTGATATTGTTCCCTGGGGGGATGTACGAGCAGATAATGTATATTGATTTCTTAGTATTAATTTGGAGCTTAGAGGTTAAAATTTCTGCGTAGTTAGGTGGTGGTAGATGTAAATCTAATGATGTGACCTTCAGTTCAGATTTGAACAGTATTGCTACTCCACCTCCCTTTTTATTTAGACGGTCTAGTCTGAGAATGTTATAGCCTGGAGGGACAATGTCATTGTCTTTAGTTGTAGGTTTAAGCCATGTTTCAGTAAGGCATAAGATGTCAAAGGAATATATGTCTAATAGGGCATGTAGCTGGGTAATTTTGTTATTAACACTTCTTATATTGAGGTGACCTATAAGTAGAGAGTTTAGGCTTTTTGGGACATTTAGGGGAGTGGTAGTAGGGGCTGAAAGAGTATTAGGGATGGTGAAGTTAGGACTAGGTTTGGGTGGAAGTCACCGTGTAGCAGTAAGCAGTTTTGAGGATTACATGTTAGTTTGAACATTTTACAGAGAGAAAGGTGTCCTTTTTTCATTTGGAGATATTTAATATGGGTTAGTCTATGAAAGTGTGGTAGAATAAAGGATGAACAGGATGTTATGTTACAGTGTGTTAGGGAGGTGATAGGAGAGAGAGGGCTAGTTTGTCTTGGGAGGTGAAGAAATGTAGCAAAAGTTAGGGATTCATAAAAAGTTAGGCAATGAGATATAAGTAATGAGGTGAGCCTGATGGATAAGAAAAGAATGTTAAAGTGTGTAGGCCTACAGTGCTTATACATAGTTAGAGGTGTAAGGTGGTGAAGGTTAGGCTATTTGGAAGAAAAATTGAAGACTAGTTGTGATGTGTGGAGTGTTTGAGGGAAAAAGTGGGTGTGGAAAGGTAAGGCTAACCAAAAAAGGAGCCAGAATTTGTTAATTGATATAGAGTTGTGACGAGAGGTAATCGGTAGATTAGGGTTGTGGGTGTGGCTAGGGAAGTATAAGGTCAGGTGCATTGGGGTGGGTGGGATTTGGGGGTAGGGTATGGGGAGTGAAGTGAGCCTGCAGGGCGAACGGAGCAGGTAGAGACAAGAAAAGTGTTTGGCATAGAGAAAAAAACAATCAGTCAGTGAAATGCTTAATTCTAGAGGGAGAGATTAGTTTACTGGTCTGGATAGAGTCAAGAGGTGCTGTAGTGGAGGCAGTAAGAGACAAACAGTTTACTATGGGGGTGATAGTAGAAATGAGAGGGGAAAGGTCTGGGCAGAGGGAATAGCCTTATGGAGGTGGTAGGAAATGATATGCTTGAAAATCCTATACGTCTGGAAAAGAAAAAACTGTATATACAAGGAATACCTTAACTGGGATAGGGGAGACACAGAATTGCAGTCAATACAATAGAAATTGTACAGAGAGAGGCGACAGAGGGCAGAGAGGGGGAAATGGCTGCTGGCTAACCTAGGTTAGAAATGTACATTAGACTGCTAGAAAGTAGTAGTTACAATAAATGCATAGTAGCCAGGTTTGTAGGAAAAATTACATACTTTCTGACTTCCTTCTTGGAAAGGTACAGAGATATGAGGTAGTTAGATGAGGCAGTAGGAGATTATTACTGGGTTCCTTTACTTCAAGCAGTGAGATTTGATTCCTAGTTCAGGATATGCAAGGTTGAGGAGCTTGGAACTTTGGGATAGAGAGAAAGAGCTCTTGTCCAACCTTCCCTTCTGAATTCCACAACTGAGCAGAATTCTGTAGAAAGTGGCACACATCATCTCATAAAATATATTCATATATTCTTCTTTCACAGTGTCACTCTATCCACATGCAACCTACTACAAACTACCCTTGGCAGTTGAAAGCTGACTTTGTTTCTATCTCCTTGCATTACTTCCCTCTGTTTTAAAATATATTCTTTTTTGTAGCTTCCTCTCTGTTTTCCTATGATCCTGGGTGGTGGGATTTTTTTGTTTGTTTTAATCTTGTTTGCTACCTCTTTTGAGAACCACAGTTATTTTTTCAGGTTTCATTTCATTTCACTGATCGGGATTAGTTGCTTCTCTGATCGCAGTTGTAAATTTTCCAAATTACTTTCCATCGTTTTTTTCTAGACTATTCATACTGATTTGGTAAGGCATGGTCCAGTTTTGCTAAAGTCAGTCCTTCTAAATTCCAGCAAAATAACTTGGGTATGGTTTGAATTTATGGCTGCTTTGTGTACCACATTGGTTGGTAATCACTTTTTTCTAGGTAACTACTCACTTCCATATCTGAGACCATTTCACTTGGAGTACAATATTAAAGTTTCTTTTCTCTAAAGTGAGTTTTAATACAAACTGCATGAAGCATGCTGCATGTAGAGCATTACATTTGTCTCTTACTCTCCTCCTAAGTATACTGCAGTGTAGGTGGTCAAATTAACATCTGACACATGCAGACATGAGCTTTTTAATTATTTGTTGCACCATTGTTTATGTACTTTATTTTTCATTTACCATTTGTTGACTGGGTTGGTCCAGCTAGGCTACTAGCCTCTTTTCAAGGGAACCAGACCTCACATAAACGACCAAGAAAAGAGAATCAACTCTGCAGAGACTCGGACCGAAAAGAGGTGGCATTTATATTACAAGGGGAAATTTGGCCAGAACTGCAGGGAACTTCCCTTAGTCATTTAGTGCTCCTTCCTGTTTCCAGGTTGCAAGGTCAGCCTTAGGTCAAGTGGTGCCCTGGGCAAAAGAGCTCCACAGTGCCCCCCCCCACACCACCTGGTGCCCCCATCCTGGTCTATTTACACTATCCAGTTTACTGGAAAAGCACCCCTGCTAGAGCAGCACCATGCCTAAGGCCAACTATGCCAGATTGGATGCTGCTGGAAGGGGGCACACAAATGGATGGCTAGTAGTGTTATTAATATCAAATGATGGTAAAATGATGGAAACTGTAAAAAAATGTGGATTCTAGTAGATTGGAGAAGGCTGAAAGTGTGGCGGAAGAATCAGACATGAGCCGCCGTGTGGATGAACTATTTGTAATTAATGAAGGCATGATGGGACATAAGGTTAAGGTGGTCTAGTTCATGGAAATTTAGCTAGAAGGGCTGGATAATGATTGTAGGATGGATTTAAAATAGAGAAGTGATCTAGAGATGATTAGGGTTTGTCATGGAGTGATGACGCTGAAAGACTTTTTGCAGAGGATACACAACAGAAGGACATAAATAGTGGAGGCAGATAGTTGGTTTGCAGCTATTAAACTGGACAAGGACATATAGAGTGGCTGTGGAGGGTGAAAGGATGGGGAGAGAGTAGATGTTTTGTGACGAGGTTACAAACACCAGTGGTGAGAAAAGCAATCAAAAATGGTACACTTAATAGATAGATATTTTGTGTGGGATAGAATAATTATCCCAACAGGTTTCAGACTGACTGATGTATGACCTTTCATTCATGTAGGAAAAGAGACATTTTGTGATGTGACCTTTGAGACTCAAAAAATGGGTACCAGTGGAATGATTTTATTTTTACAAGGCAAAGACTGTAAATATAAAAATGTTAATATTCAGATTTATTTAACTGGATATTGAAGTTTTTTTAATGAAATGTGCAAAGAAGTAAAAAATGTAGAAAGACAGGAGATGATAGAAATATTTGGAATGGTGGATGAGAATGTGATGTTATTTTAAAAACTGACAATGAAAATGTTTTTTACTTGATAAGTGCTGCTTTTGTTGCAGGCTGTACAAGTGTATTAAATATTGGGAGAATCTGAAGGCATTTTATTTATTTATTTATTTGTGAAGAGAGTACTCATTTAATGAAAGTGGAAAAAGGTAATGTCAACAGTATAGAGACAAAGGGCATATCATGTAAAAATGATAAGATGGAATGAAGGAAATAAAAATAAAAAGGCTGGTCATTTCTGGTTTGATTGTGAAAAGGGGAAGAACAATGCAGATTCAATAGAAGAAGAAGAAAGGGGGGGGGATTGAAAAGAATGTTACTGATGTAATGGTAGAACCAGCGAGTGAGAAAATAGAGGGTAGTCATACAGAGGAAGGGGTTGTGACAGGGAAGGGATGGAGGAATCTGCAAGTACGATTAAAGGAGAAAGAAGCTATGAATAAGAACAAGTTTGATATCTTAGGAACACAGGAAAGGTCTGAAGGGAGTGGAGTAAATTGCATTTATTATTTAATGTTAACAGAAAAGGAAAAAGTTTCAGTCTTTTGCACCGGCCACTGACCTGCTGCTGTTGTGAGACTAAGTGTGTCACCTACCTTCGTTTTTAACAATCATGCACTCTGATGTTGATAAATTATTCAGTTCCTTCCTTCCCTGCCTTAAACCTCATTCTTCATTAACATTATTCTGCATGTATCATTCTGAGAGATTACATTTACTTATATAATTTGCTCTTTTCTTTTTTAAGGTTCTCACCTCTAGTTCTTTCTCCTCTCCTTTACAATATCTAGTACTTCAATTACAGTTGCTTTAGAATTTGATTTCCAGTTTCTGGTAATTGTAAGGTCTTATTATACCTAAGAAATTCAGATCCTGTGTCCCAGCACAATGTATTTAAATTTGGAAGCTCCTCCCAGTCTCAGAGACTGCTCACACTACTGAGCACTAGAAGTTCAAACTAGGAAAGTCTTCTTGTTAGACTCTTAAAACTCTGGTTACTTTCACTTTCATATCTTCCCACTGTTTCATGCAAAATGCAATATGAAGAATATTAATCTAATTTGTGCCATCCTACTTCTGAACTGACAAATATCTGGGCAAGCCCACAAGTCACTGGTAGCATACAAACATACCTTAGGAATCATCTTGGGATTAGTGCATCTGATTGGCTCCTGGTGAGAGAAGGAGCACATGGACTTTATTCTCTAGCCTTCATCAAAACTACCCACCACTAGAAAGCCTGAAAACTGCTTTTAAGAGCCATCTTGGGATTAGTGCTACTGTTTACTCCTGGATTTGGATTATTGTGCAGCTTAGCTCTCTTGTACCGAGCTGCTGTATGTGATGCCCAGGGCAACTATCAAGAGAAATCTGCAACAAGCCTTTAGATACATAGAACATTTGGGATGAGACTGATGATCACCTAAGAACTGACTAACACTCTGGCTGTGTCGAAGGTGCCCTGAAGCTTTGGAAGTGTGCCAGCTATTATGCCTTTGTGCCATATGGGACATAATTCCATATAGCTTAGGCTATTGCAGTGGTGAGCATCAAAGGGACATTGATTCATAGCATAGATGATTATTGCAGTAGTGAGTCCAGCATTATTCACAACCTCCTAAAAGTAACCTAAGAAACAAGGACCCTCAGCAACCTCACAAATAATGTGCTGGCAGCACCCAACATGAATCATACATCTGAGTGACATTGACTCAGTTCAAAAGCCCATATTGCAAATCCCCACACAATCCAATATGTTAATCATAGGTAACTCCATAGTGAAACACATTGATGCATTACTCATCAGGCTATTCAAGGAGAGGGTTATGCTCAGTTACCTATCAGGCCCCAGGATTTGCCATTTTATGTAAGTATTCATGTCCTGTTCCACAAGCAGCCATATGACACATAGACATAGTACACATGGGTGTAAATCACTTGAGACTTACCTGGACTATATGAAGAGAGACATGATGAAGCTCTCAGAATATGAGTTTGAGGCTGGTATGACCCTAGCCTTCAGCTGCATTTTACCATCACTATGAATGGTGCCATAATGCAAACAAAAGATTGATGTTTTCATCAACTCACATAACTTTTGGTGTCATTCAAGGGGGTACAATATATATATATATATATA
Organism: Protopterus annectens; assembly: GCF_019279795.1. NCBI lineage: Eukaryota > Metazoa > Chordata > Ceratodontiformes > Protopteridae > Protopterus > Protopterus annectens. The sequence goes on along the minus strand of NC_056748.1, from coordinate 23,282,546 downwards.
TATATATATATATATATATATATAATATATATATATATATATATATATATATATATATATATATATATATCAGCCTGGGAGGAAATGGTAGACCATCCTAACTGCTTTGCCAAGGATGGCCTTCATCTCTCCCCCCCCCCCCCCAGACTTTTATATATTGGCTAAATCCTTGTCTAACCCCATTGTGATTTTTTAGGCAACGTCAATCTTCAAAAGCTCCCAGCATAACAAAACAAAATTCAGATAAGATTAAGATATTGCTGCTCAACGCTAGGAGTCTTAACAATAAACTCCACTAAAGGCACTCCTTACCCTTGAAAACATCGATATATACATCATCACACAGACCTGATACAAGGCCAGTGGAAGTACTCTATCAATGCAAGGTTTCAATGTCTATCACAATTTTGTGGCTACCATAATAGACAAAGACACTAAAAGTAATGGTCTCTATATGTTCTTTAAAAAACTCATTTACCTTCAAGACGCATTGGACAAGATAACAACCTGGACCTCCTCCACAACCAACTTAATATTAACAAAACATCTTCTCATATCATAGCTGATCCCTTCAATTTCTCTACGTCTTTTGAATTTCTAACATCATGATGAGAATGCCCATTCCTGAGTCAGGGAATGATTAAAGTTCATGAAATTAGTATTGTTTCAATCTCTGATGTTAGCCAAAAGTGATCTTTGCAGCACCCACAATGTGCCTAGAACTGACTCCTGTAATTCATATGGAGTTACCTGTATTGGTAGCATATCTACATATGACTGTAAATCTTTTTTTATTAGACCTGTTGCTCCTAATACTGCTGGAAATGTCTGGGTATCTTTTGTCCACATTCCTCAAATGTCTGCCTGCAAATAGTGTATGTTATGGCTTTGTGTCTCTTTGTACATAAGACACTATAATGACCGGGTGTAACAATTTCAATGATCAGTGCTAGTTTTGTCTTTTTTCATGGACTACTGTATCTGTTTTTGAACTGTTGGTAATGGCCAATCCCATGTGATATAAACGTCATTATTCCCTACAATCCTTTGTGGGTCATGTTTCCAGTGCTTCCCAACTACTTTAGTATTGTAGTGCTTGCACAATCTCTGATGCAATAATCTCGCCACATTATTGTGCCTTTCAGTATACACTCAGCCATGAGTGTATCACACCCAGCAACAAGATGTGTGACTGTTTCCAGTTATTTATTTTTTTACAGAACTTGCATTTGTTTCTTTCTCCCACATGTTCAATGGACTTTGTAAATCAATGTGCACATAGTCCACTATCCTGGGCCACCATTGGTAACCTTTAATCTTTTGGTATCAATTCACCGGCATCAAATCCTGATCAACATGAGGTTGTTCCAACTCTGTACTTGTCATAATATTTATGCCTTTTCCATATCTTTCCTTTTCATCTGATTCCTCTCCTTATGTTTATTCTTTTGGGTTTTTTTTGTTTTTTGGGGGGGGGGGGTTGGCATATTCAGTTGCTGTAAAAGTTTTGTCTACTTTTTGTTTGTTTTCCATTCCTGCATGACACTGAAATGCTTCTGCCAAACAGAGCAGAGAAGTCATCTTAGACTTCTCATGTTTTATAAACTTTCACTGTGTTTAGATTTGGTAAGGTCAACTGATATGTATACAGTCCCACAACTGCAGATCTATACATATAGTCAGTTTCAAGGAGGACCATACCTCTTTCAGATTCAGGAATATTTAATCTTGGTATACCACTGATTTTTATATATCATTTGATAAGTTTGAAGCATTTTTCTTGTTTTCCTGTCCAACTGATCTAATTCTTTTCGGAGCCAGCCAGTCATCCCAAAACTGTAAGTTAGAGCAGGAAGAGTGAATTATTTTATAGCTTGGGCTTTATTCCTAGATGACAAGGTAGTTTTCACAATTACATAGTTTTAGTCTTCTGAAGCACTCCTTACTGCGTTTTATTTGAATTTGTTCCTGTTTTATTGTTGATCCTTCATCATTTACCAAATATTTATATATTCCCTCTTGCTCAAGTTCCTTTATATCACATTTCTGTCCCAGACTGATATTTTCTTGGTGCTGCAGAATTCATGCTTTAAATGCTTTTGCACATTTATCAAGACCAAATGACATTCTTATGTTACCTGAGAAAGTGTTAACCACTTGCACTTGTGCTTTCAACTCCTTGTCTAATGAACTCATCCGCAATAGTAGATAAGCAGGCTTTAAACAAGAATTTTGTTTGGGAGACACATTATGATCATGGCCTATTCTGTTACGTAAACAGCTTAGTAGGTAAAAGGAAATAACAGTGATGTAGAATCACCCTGGAATATCCCCCCTTGAGTGTTTATCCCTGGGATAATAACTTGCCCTTTGCCATGGCTTAACTGCAAACTGCAACTTGGCTTGCCACTGTTTCATGGTTGCTATAATGTAACTGATCGATGTGAGGTCTACCTATATGTATGCATTCTTTTATTCAGGAATGTGGGATGCTGACAAGTGTTTTTTTTTGTAATCTCTCCATTCCCTTTTTACAATTCTACATTATGGTTTTATTTAGCAGCAAATGATCCTTTGTTACATATGATTTTCTTTTGTTACCCTTTTATTCCATTGCCATAATTGAGTTTTCTTTTCCCTACATGACTATAAACTCTATCTGCATCAATTCCAATATATAGTTTGTATATCATTGGAAGGCAAGTTTTTGGTCTACAATTTTTAGGATGGCTTGCAAGTTCACTCTTAAGGTAATGTATCATTTTTCTTGGGAGACCTATACATCCTCAAACATGTATGCCCTGAAATTTCTGGGCTTCATCAATATAAATCTCTTGAACAGTTAGTCCACACCCCACCCTGAGGCAGAAAAATTCTGGATTTGGTCTTTACCAATATGAGGCAGCTTTGCTCTTCACCAGTTGTAATTTTTTCAGAGGTCAAATTAGACCACATATCAGTCAAATTCAGCATAAGAGTGAAGTCTGAAGCAATTTCCAATAATTTGGTATTCAGAGATTATGAGAAGGCTTCTTCTTTCGGCTTTTCCTGGTTAGGGGTTGCCACAGAGGATCACCTGTCTGCTCATGATTGGCAGTGGAGTTTTACGGTGTCGAGTTGCCAGCCCGAGAAGACCAGTTTACTAAAACTGAATGATGACCTGGCTAAATTCAGAAGTCCCTTCCATCTTGATGACCCACTGATTATGCCATATTCTATGCATATGACATTAGAAGCATCAGTCCCCCTTAGAAACAAATACAATACTAAATTCAAAAATAAATCCATAAGGTGGAACTCTAATGTTCATTGGACACAAAAATATATTTAACTCTCAACATGCCAAAAATGCTCTTGCTAAAATTAGCAAACAACTCAGGACCTGATCAAATCAAGTAAAGTCAGATATGAGGTTAAACAGCCACTCAGGTAAAGGATAACCTAAAGCCTTCTTTAACTGTGTAAGCCTCAGAAGCAATGCTCAGCTCTGTTCAGAGCTAATAGTAAATGACGTCACATACTTGGACACAGAAGACATTGCTTCTCTACAAGCGAACATAATTAATTCAAACTTTACCCCATTAACCCTCCAAGATTCTCAGATTACATATACATATTTACACCCCCCCCCCCAATCTCCTAAGAACAAGTCTTCAAAGTGCTATTTAATGCTATGAACACTATTTTTATGATGCCAGAAAATGTACCAGTCTGCCTACTGGTCAGACTGAAACATGACTTTTCAGATCCCCTACATAGGTTATTCAATATCAGCCTCAAAACAGGCTTCGTGCTGGATAAACAGAGGACAGCAACAGTTACTGCCTTGCAGAAAGGTGAGGCTTCAGTAGTGCCAGGTATTTTTAGATCAGTAAGTCTGGCCATCAGTAAGACTATGGAAAGAATCATTATGGAATTAATAAATAAGACTACAGGTAACCTACAGACTCTCAACCCAAGCCAGTATGGATTTGTCAAGGACAGATCCTGCCTACTTAACCTGGTTTACTTCTTCAACAAAGTTACTGTACCAACAGATGAAGGAAAATCAGTATGCACCTCATATCTAGACCTCAAAAAGGGGTTCAACATCATCTCACACTCAAGTATCATTGATAAAGTCTCCAAGCTAAATGTAAATCCCTATATAACTCATTAAATAACAAACCAAACTGGCTTACAAATAGAATCCACATGGGTTGCTTAACCTTCCTCAAAAGACCTGTCACTAGTGGTGTACACCAGGGTTCAATCCATGGGATACTCCTCTTTTGTATTTTATTTATTTATTTGTTGGCATTTGTATACAGAGACAGTTTATCAGGTGTTGCTGCAGTTAGCATTTAAGTCTTTCAGGTTGCTGACTGTTCTTAGATGGAGTGGGATGGTATTCCACCTATCAGCAAAGCAGTACGAATACAGGGAGATTCCTGAATTGTTGTTAGGTTTAGTTATGAAGAGTAACGATTTGTCAGTGGAGCACTGAGGTCCCTTAGTAGTGTAAGGTTGAATGGTGGAGTAAAAATATGAACATTTTCAGGGTTGTGCAGTAGTTTGAAGGTTGTAGTTAACTGTGACTACAACAGAAAAGTATTTAGTTCAACCCAATTTAGTTGTTGTGAAGAAAGGCAGTGATGTGATCTATACTGTTGGCTGGTTGGTTGTGTATTTAGCTACTTTATTGTAGCATTGCTCTAGAGTGGCTGAGAGAGAAGAGTTGAGATTGGTTAGGATAGGAAAGGAGTAGAAAAGAAGTGGTTATGTTTTGCCTAACAGAGTCAGTTGTACTCTATAGAGGCAGCCTAGATTATGGTGTATCTTCTATATGGCTTGCTGAAGGTCGATATCAAATTTCAGGTGGTCATCTATAATTACACCTAGTAGTTTCATGTGAGATGCCAGTTATATATTGGTCTTGTTGGATGGCAGTGTATTAAATGCAGTTTATTGAAAGGAGAGAGAGTTGGATGTGAACAGTAGTAGTTTAGGTTTTTTTTTTTTTGGATTTGGGATTTTTGAGCTGTCGAGCCAAGCATCTACAAAGGAGGAGGCTTTCTGGGTGAATGTTTGCAGCATGGGCAGTGTCCTATCAGCATATATTACAGAGGAGTCATTGGTGTATTTACTCTGGTGGCCTCTTTGGTTTTTGTGTTTAATCATTGATAAATAAGGTCAACATTAGTAGTCCTAGGATGGAGCCTTGTGGGACTCTAACAGATATAGGAAGGAAAGAGGAGAAATAATTTCAAATCATTCACTTCTCAGAGGTAAATGCTAATGTTAAGGGTTTGCAGCTGATGACTACAAACTTGGTGCCATCATAAACTTTCTAGTGGACACCAAGCTCCTCCAAGAGGGCCTTTCCCAAATAGCTGGTGACAAAACCATGGGCTAATACTAAATGTAGAGAAATGTATGATAGTTCCCTTCATTAAGCATGACTCCCCTTGTAGCTATGACAGTGACAGCACACCTCTGAAAACTGATCCAGTAGTCAGGGATCTAGGAACTTGTTAACAATAAACTGTCCCTCAATCACCAAGTATCCACCTTTGTAAGGAAGTCCTTTTTCATTGCACAGCTTATATTTAAATGCATGGCATCCGGGTCCAGTGATGTAATCATTCCACTATACCTGGTATTCATTAGGTTGATCACTGTGTTTAATGACACATTCAGTATGTACTTGTCCAAACAACTGTTACAACTGGAATGACCATAATGCTTCTTCACTAAGAAAATGAAGGACCTAAATCATAAAAACTATGTAAAACATCTCAAAGTTGTGCCTTCTCTGTATCACCAAGTTACTGGCCTCACATATAAAGCTTCAGCAGACTCTATCCTCCCAGAACTATTACACATTCTCAAGTCAAATGGTGGCATAAACCTCTGATCAAGAGATCTCAATCTCTACTGCAACATAAACAGAACACATTGGAGGGACAGGTAAGTATCACAAATAATTCTGCTTCCATGGAACCATCTTCCACTCCACATAAAACAAAGTACTTCTATTACTCTATTTAAATATAATTTGCATGAATGCATGGGGAACTGCAAATTCACCCCTGGTGTAGCACCCTTGTCCCCCCCCAACCATGAATACGGGCAATATGCAAAAATCCCAACATATGGGATCCCATCTGTGGAAGCCCATCTGTGGGGGCATTTGTACACAAAACAGAATGGCTAAGAACTACCAAGGGAATGTAAGGTTAAGACTTTTTAAGATTCTCCAAAATTAATGTTTTTATAAGTACCTATGAACTTATTGTGTAGAGAGGCAGAGAGAGATAGAGAAAGAGAGAGCAAAAAGTAATAAAAGGCAAAATAAAATCTTTCATCAAAAGTTAAAAAAGGAAAACAGACATGTTAGGATTCTATCAGTTAATGTGATTTACTGGAAAAGCTCACCCAGACTCTGCCACAACTTGATGTAAGGGAAAGGTTAGTTTACTTTTGCTTTCCTGTATTTTGTATTAATTTGTTGCCTTCTGTTTTGTATATTGTGATTTGTTTTCTTTACACTGTGTTTTACTTGTATTCTGCTTTTAATTGCATATTAAAACTAGGAAAGATACCACAACTCTGTCTCTTGTGAGTCACACAGAGATTTTTTTTCTCACCCTCTGACCCTGGTGCTATTGTGTTCTTAAACTCAACTGTCTTTCTAGTTGCCTACCCCTTTTGTTAATTTGACTACATATCTCCTTCCTTCTCCCCTTTCATTGACTGTTGTGAGTAAGCACAAAATTATAATTTTGTCAAATCACTCGCCTTCGACTATTTAAATGTATTGGCTATCCCACTGTATTCCATAGAACTAGAATACAAAGTGCCCACCCCCTTTCAATCTATCTTGCTCTTTTAAAACTAGTGGCTCTCCACTAAGACAGCTAAAGCTTAAGTTATCCTTCTTTCATATCTAGTGCACTTTGCAGTGCTTAAGATATTAACTATTTTTCCCATCTTACCTTTAAAATCTGCAACATCTATTACAAAACCACCAATTATTGGAGAGCCCACATTCTGACTCTCAGAAGTCATCTTGGGATTAGTGCTTCTATTTTTCCTGGTGAGAGGAGGAGCACGGGGACATTATTTCCTGGAGACTGATGATCACCAGAAAGCCTAATAACTGCTTCATAGGTGACAGCTTGGAATTTGTGCTTATATTCTGCTCCTGGAGAAAGAGAGAAGGAGCAGAGTGCATTGATTCCTGACTGTTTCTGGTTGGGCAGTGAGTATCTGTGCTTGACGTTCCTGATTGGTCTGACTGCTATTCAAGGTTTCTACCAGGAAAAAGCTACAACAAGCCTACAGATCCTTGCATCATCTGGGACACGACTGTGGATCACCAAGCAGACTGTGGCCTGCTTCTCCTCTTGGAATCAGTGCTAGTGTTTTGCTTCTGGTGAGAGAAGAAGCAAAGGAGCATCATGTCCCAGCACAGTGAACCTGTGGTGAGACCAGCAATAGTAGTAGCCAGGCAGTAGCCATTCACAGGACTCCCCTCTTTTCATCATTCTTGACAAGCTAATTCCTTGTTTTCAGTACGTACAGCTTTGTTTGTTTCTGACTTCAGAATATCTGCCTAAATACTTCATCCTTTAATTTTCAGGATCTACTTATTAGTTTCCCTGCAAGCGTTTTGCTGTACCCTGTATAGACACAGACACGTGGAGTGACATTTTTTCTGTAAAAGTACAACTGAAATTTCAACAGTACCTATTTGCACACAGGACAACTAGTTTGCAGTGACAAGCACTGTCCTCAGAATTGCAAACTGAATACTCCTGACATTGCTTTATATTCTCACTCCAACTGTCTAATAAAAAAAAAAGGGTCTGTTGCCATGGATATGAACTTTCTCACTATCTCCATTACCAGCCTGGTGGATATGGGCATCCTAAGGCAATGTAGAAATTGCCTCATGTTTACTGACAACCAGTTAATTCTCAAACAAACTGATATAATATGCAAGAGATGCATTTACACAATATCACTGGAGGCAACGCTTTCACATAAAAGTACACCTAATGTCAATAATGTTATCAGTAGAACACACGCTGCACCCGTCACATGCAAATCAAAGCAGGCATATAGACCCACATATGCTGAGGCATCTAAATGTAAACGTCCTAAACTCCAAAGACCTTATAGATGAAATACACATCACAAATACCCTCAGCAACACAAAATGCACTCTTTCAAAACAACACCCACATCAACATATACAGCCACATCTCATGGAGTCACAACTTCTAAGCCCATAAGACAAGCCACCACACACTCCAACATTTTGGTCATTGGAGACTCCATCATGAGACACACTGATGTCCCTCTCACCAGTTTGAGTAAGGAGAAAGTCACTGTCAGCTGCTTATAAGGTCTAGGATCCATCACATTATGCCCGCACTGAAGTCATTGGACCACAAGTACCAGTATGACTCACTTATGATCCAAAAACAAGTAGCTACAGAAGATAAAGGGTGGTCAAATAAAAGACAACTAATAAAAATTGTAGCAATGCCGTCCTCTGTATGGAAGTTTGCAGTCACATCTGCCCTCTTCTCCCTCGACTCACAGAACACCTCTTCCTCAACATCTCTTCCATTTGAACCATTCTGGCAGTGACAACACTAAAGGGGATAGGATAGAAGGCTGCTCATCAGTTTGATTGACATTATTCACATTGGCTCTGGTAATATCCGTATGTGCTACAATACCTTCAGATGGTGCAATATTATGCTCACTCTCAGTCTCATTATCAGTTCTATTAACATTTTTAGGCCAAGATAGTAAATCTCTTAAGTAACAATTATGTTATAGACAACTTAAGAGGAAAGAGAATATGTTTACTGAATGTTGTGGTACGTTTTCTTGTAATTCTTGTAATGCATGTAAATATATTTGCTCTACTACTCAGTTTATACACCCTCATTCTGGTCAAATAGTTGAATTAAAGTTTTATGCTGATTGTAAAAGTACAGATTTAATCTATTTAGCACAATGTTCCATATGTACTTATTCTTATATACGAAAAACTAATCATACCTTAAAAGATTGAAGTCTGGAACATTTATATGACATTAGGAAAAATAAATTATCTAATGCACTGACTAAATGTGGATAGTTATGGAGACGCACATAATTTTAAGTTTTATGTTTTGGAGCTGCTGCATTTTAATCAAAGGGGTGGTGATTATGATGATATTACAGAATGTGAAGAACTTACACAGATTTTATGGTTACAAGCAGACAAGGGTTTTGGATTAAATGAAACCATGCCTTTAAAACCTATATTGAAATCACATTTACTTAATCATTAATTTGATTGCTTATAGCATATATACGATTGTTGTATAGAGTAGGTTTATGGTATGAAGAAGGGACTGTGGTTTGAAAATGCTTACCGAGTGATTTTCATTAAAGTTTAATTTTTTTAATGTTGCTGAGTTGGCCGGTCATTTTATTTATTTTCATTCATGACTCAGTTATAGGCCATGTGGGTGTAAATGACCTGAGACATACGTCCCTGGACTATATGAAGAGAGACGTCATGGAGCTCTTGGAATATGTGTCCCAGGCTGTCATAGCTTTGAGCAGCATTTTACCTTCTCCAAGAAATGCATAATAGTATCCTTCAGGAAGTCATCTACCCCTGGTAACTATCATATTGATAACACATCCCTTAGAGTTGACCCAGTAGTTAGGGACTTAGGGACACACATAGACAGTAATCTAGCCTTTGACCATCACATGTCTACAGTAGTGAGGAAATTATTCTATGTTGCTCAACTTATAAACAAAGATATGGCATCTAAGTCCAATGAAGCCATTGTTCCACTGTATTCATCATTCATCAGACCTATCATTGAGTACAGTGCCCCCGTTGGTATGTACCTAACCAGGTAGAGCCAAGAATTTTAAGGTCCACAGAGGTTCCTCATTAAAAGAATACAGGGCATAAGTAAAATGTCCTTTGCAGACCACCTGAAGGCCTATTTCCTGCATTCTGACTCTACAGGCTATTGAGGAGAGATTTATGCCTGGCTTACAGAACATTGTCAGACCCCACTCTGATGGACTTGCATATCCACAAAACAAACAGCAGCAGAACTACCTGTTCTAAAGGCTTAAACCTTGCCTGTGATATAAACAGGACCTGCTGGAGAGACAAGTATGTATCCCAGAGACTACCCTGTCTCTGGAGAGGCTCTCCATCCATGTGAAGCAGAGTTCCTCCCTTACCCAATACAACTGTAACTTGGACAATTGGATGGGAAACAAGGAATTCATTCCTGGTTTGGCACCTATGTCTCTAATAGACACAGGCAACTTGTAAATTGTTCATTTCCCTGGCTCCTGCTTGTAAATGTTTCATCTCCCAAGCACCTGCTTACACTTATCAAGGATACCAGAACTTGTCAGAGATTTGGGATGCATGGCTAAGCTTAAAAAGGTCCTTGTGGTCATTAACCTAGTAAACACCTATGAACCTATGAATAATATTAAAACTGAAGGGTATGTGCACTGAAGTAGTGTAGTAAACAAGACCCAAATGCAATTGTTCTATTGGATACTTGTTATATAGGGTATAATGATAGAATGCAAATTGAAAGATTATGGAGATATAACATAGCATGAAACTATGGTGCGGATACATGTCAGGAATAGTTGTATTGGGAAAGATAGATGAAATGAAAACATTAGACCTTATTGTGTTAATGTCAGAAAGGGCAATTGTATTAGATGCAATAATAATGTTCAATATGAACAGGATAATATGTGCCTATGAATATATAATGGTAAATGAGAGAGATGAATTGTGATTTTAAGGAAGCTAAATGTTTCAGTTGCTATTAGAAAAAATATGATTTGCTGATGTCATTCCATTTCATGTATGTATATATATATATATATATATATATATATATATATATATATATATATACACACACATATATATATATATATATATATATATATATATATATATTTATTTATTTATTTTTATTTATTTTACATTTTTTAACCGGGCTAGTCTAGCTGGATGTATTTCCATTTTCAGTAGAGGCCCGAGGAGAAAAGCTCCAATATTAGCACACAGAATATACAGACAATATATACACAGTATAAAGGATAAAAGATATGAATGTAATAAAAAAGATTATGCTAAACAGTGTCAGACAGTATAAGACAAATCAATAAACAGTATAATACATAGGTAAAATAACAGTACAATAGGTCTTTTTAGGAATACTATTCACAGCTCAGTCTTTACAGGGATATGCAGCAGAGTTTAGGAAGAAAAGTGCAAAAGAGAGGTGAGAAGTAAAGAATCAAAGGATTAATCAGGATTGCTGCAGGGGCATAACCAATGGATCTTCAGGTGGTTTTTCAGGTTTTGTTTAAAAAGAGGCAGAGAGGGAAGCAAGGTAAGTTCTATAGGTAGAAGGTTCCAGTATTTACCTATAGTGTTAGAGAACAAGGAATCCCCTGCTTTGTTGTTGGACTTTGTTATGGTGGCTAGAACTTTGCTAGAGGAGCATAGTGAGTTTAGGTTTTTGTAGGGGATGATGAGGTTAGAGAGTATAGGAGTGGTGTTAAGTTGGTAAAATAGCTTATAGGCAATGGTGAGTTGCGTAAATAACAAAAGATTTTGTAGTTCTAGCCAGCCTAGCCTATATATATATATATATATATATATATATAAGGGTATGTAATTTAGAGCATAGAACTGAAATAGGTTATTGCATTTTTTTAAAAGATTTAGAAATGTTTAATAGAGGGATGATTGTTAAAGATCTTTTTCAAAGGATTTTTTTTTTATTTTTCATAAAATTGTCACAATAATTCAATACATTTTGATAATAAATGAATAATACAATACAATTCTCAGAACAAGAAGATAAAGTATGTACAATATTTATAGAGGCCTGAATAAAAAAAGGAAAATTAATATAACAATTGTTTTTCTAATAAAAAGGATACAGATAATAAACAGAAAAGCTATATATGCAACAATTCCTGAAATCATTCAAGAGTCTGATTTTGTCTGACAGATCTCAATGAGTAACATCACTTTATAGATTTTTTTGGATCATTTGGTAATTTGAGTGGAGTTTTAAGAAAGCAAATGTGTTATGAAAGAGGGAAATTTATAAAAAGGATGACGTGGTATTTTAGACAGTGATTTATTTAGGGTAAATCACTTATGAAAAGATCATGTAGCAATTAACGAGTTTTGTAAGTCTTGGACAGAATGGTGGCAGGTGTTTAGGGAGAAGTATAAAAAAGTGAATTTGGAAGTAGAAAGAAATATATGGAGCGTATGAAAGGAAGGATTTACATAAGTTTTAAAAAGTGTGGATAGATTATTGGGGAAATATAGTATTGCTTCTGGAGAAGGAAAGGAAATTCTATGAGAAAAATAAGAAAATGATAATCTATCAATTGTATAAACAGCAGTATTATTTGAAGAGATGAAAGGAAAACATATTTCTTCCTTTCTGACAAAATAGTTAAGAAATTATAAGACTATAATTAAGGTAATAGTAGATAAAAACAGTGAGAAATGCTCTCAGGCAGAAATTATGGATATAGCTGTGGGATATGTTAAATTTATTCTTGACAGTAATAAAAGGGAAAGGAAAATTTAATGGTAGATAAAATTTATGGAGAAAGTACTGGAAAATTATAAGAAAGTATAACTATATAAGAACCTGATGATATATTAAAAATGATTAATGTTGATTCTGTTCCAGGAATAGATGCTATTGTGCATAAAGTATTTCAAATTACAAAAGGTAAGTGGTAATACATTTTTATAAAAGTTTTAAATGAATATATAAGGATCATATAAAAATAGAAGAATGTGTAAGTGAATAATGAGGTTTATTTTTGGATAAAAGATATCAGGCATTGGTATCCAATGAAAATGAATAGTATGGATTAAAAAAATGTAATGAAAGTGATATAGAGGAGTTTTTAAAAATATTGAAGGAGTGTATTGCTGAAAGATTGTATCATATTAAGGGACACCATTCAGGAAATGTTATAGTTAATAAGGGAGGTGGTGAATGAAGTATTTAATTGAGTGATTTCAAGGTGGTGGTAGGTTACGTAACAAAGGTATTTGATAGTATAGAGCACAAAAAGTTATAGAAGATTTTGCAAGTTTATGGAATTAAAGGAAAGATATTGTATATACCATCTAAAGTATATAACTATATTCAGGGATTAATAAACGTAAAATAGTTGTAAAATGATAGTATGAACTTAAAAAAGTCACAAACAGAAGTCCAATTCCACTGGTGGTAGCCAAATACTTTATTCTTAAACAAATGAGTGCTTTCATCTTGAAAGACAAGACTTCATCAGATAACTCCATACCATTATGCTTCATCATTTTATACCATGTACCATTAATACAATTAAAATCAATTGATTTAAATTTCATTTCATTTTCATTTTTTATTATTATTTTATTTTATTTCATTTTTATTTTTATGTGGAATATATTTTTTAATATTTTGGTTAAAAACAAAAACAATATACAAATAAAGTGTTTTAAATGATATTTAAGAATTGATGTATAATAGAGAGACTTCAGTAAGTTTCTTGTTGATTGATAAGGGACTATATGACTTTAAAATTTGAATTGAGGCTTTAATTGTATTAATGGTACATGGTATAACATGATGAAGCATAATGGTATGGAGTTATCTGATGAAGTCTTGTCTTTCAAGACAAAAGCGCTCATTTGTTTAAGAATAAAGTATTTGGCTACCACCAGTGGAATTGGACTTCTGTTTGTGACTTTTATATTCAGGGATTAAATGGTGAGTTAAGTCAGGAAGTTGAAGTGAGAAAGAGGGAGTTGGCAGAGATGCCCGGTGAGTGGGGGTTATTTACAATGTTTATGAATCTTGTCTAATTGAGAAGCAATATAAAGATGCAGAATAGTTAATGGGGAATAAAGTGTAGATTCCACTTCGAATTTCTCATTCAGATAATTTAGTTTTGGTAGCAAAAAACAAGGCATGAATAAAGGAAATAGAAGGTAGAAAGGAGTTGGAAGGGTATTAGGGAAGGTAGGTTTGAACTTGAGCAAAACAGTAAAGGTATAAGAGATGTGGTTAAAACAGAGACATTTACTTTTATATAACAAAGAAATCAGTATTAAGTATACAATTTGGTAAAAAATGATAGTAGAAGAGCAGTGGGTAAACCAAGCCAGTGCATTTCTTCATGTCGGTCCCAAGCCCGGTTAAATGGGGAGGGTTACATCAGGAAGGCCATCCAGAGTAAAACTTTTGCCAAATGATATATGCAGATAACAATACAGATTTCCATACTGGGTTGGTCAAGGCCAGGATTAACAATGACCACTACCAGTACTGTTAGCCAATAGGGTGTTGGTGGAAATTGGGCTACTGTTGGCTGAAGGAGAAGGAGGAGAAGAAGAGACATGCCCAAAGGCAGGAAGAGAAGAGGAAGGTTAGGGGCATGGTACTGAGGGCAGGAACTTTGAATGTTGGTAGTATGACTGGTATAGGGAGAGAACTAGCTGATATGATGGAGAGAAGGAAGGTTAGTATACTGTGGGTACAAGAGACCAGATGGAAGGGGAGTAAGGCCAGGTGTCTTGGAGGTGGGGTCAAATTGTTCTATCATGGTGTGGATGGGAGGAGAAATGGAGTAGGGGTTATCCTGAAGGAACAGTATGCCAAGAGTGTTTTGGAAGTGAAAAGAGTGTCAGACAGAGTGATGTTTATGAAGCTGGAAATTGACGGTGTAATGATGAATGTTGTTAGTGCATATGCTCCGCAAGCTGGGAGTGCAATGGATGAGAAAGAAAAATTTTGGAGTGAGTTGGATGAGGTAGTGATGAGTGCACCCTAGGGTGAGAGAGTGGTGATTGGAGCAGATTTCAATGGGCATGTTGGTGAAGGGAACAGAGGGGATGAGGAAGTGATGGGTAGGTGTGGTGTTAAGGAGAGGAATGCAGAAGGTCAAATGGTAGTGGATTTTGCTAAAAGGATGGACATGGCTATGGTGAATACATATTTTAAGGAGAGGGAGAAACATAGGGTGACGTACAAGAGTGGAGGAAGATGCACACAGTTGGATTATATCCTATGCAGGACGACCAGTCTGAAGGAGATTGGAGACTGCAAAGTGGTGACAGAGGAAAGCGTAGTTAGGCAGCATAGGATGGTGGTCTTTAGGATAATGTTGGTGATCAAGAAGAAGAGTGAGGGCAGTGCCCAAGGATCAAATGGTGGAAGTTGAAAAAGGATGATGCTGAGGTGGAATTCAGGGAAGAGTTAAGACAGGCACTGGGTGGCAGTGAAGAGTTACCGAATAGCTGGGTAACTACAGCAGAGCTAGTAAGGGAGATGGCTAGAAAGGTGCTTGGTATGACATGTGGAAAGAGGAAGGAGGACAAGGAGACCTGGTGGTAGAATTAGGAAGTACAGGAGAGTATACAGAGGAAGAGGTTGGCAAAGAAGAAGTGGGATTGTCAGAGAGATGAAGAAAGCAGACAGGAGTAAAAGGAGATGAGGAGTATAATGAAGAGGGAGGTGGTGAAGGCTAAGGATAAGGCTTATGTCGATTTGTATGAAAGGTTGGATGCTAAGGAGGGAGAAAGGGACCTGTACCGATTGGCTAGACAGATGGACTGAGCTGGGAAAGATGTGGAGCAGGTAAGGGTGATAAAGGATAACAAAGGAAATGTACTCACAAGCAAGGAGAGTGTGTTGAGCAGATGGAAAGAGTACTTTGAGGGGCTGATGAATGAAGGGAATGAGAGAGATAGAAGGTTGTATGATGGGGGATAGTGAATTAGGAAGTGCAACGGATTAGCAAGAAGGAAGTAAGGACAGCTATGAGGAGGATGAAGAACAGAAAGGCTGTTGGTCCAGATGACATACCTGCGGAAGCTTGGAGGTGTTTAGGAGAAATGGCAGTGGAATTTTTAACCAGATCGTTTAATGAAATCTTGGAAAGTAAGAGGATGCCTGAGGAGTGGAGAAAAAGTGTTTTGGTACAGATTTTTAAGAATAAGGGTGATGTGCAGTAGTATTTACAGAGGGCTAAAAGTGATCAGTCATAGAACGAAGTTATGGGAAAAGTAGTGGAAGCTAGGTTAAGAAGGGAGGTGATGATTAGTGAGCAGCAGTATGGTTTCATGTCAGGACAGAACACTACAGATGCGATGTTTGCTCTGAGAGTGTTGATGGAGAAATATAGAGAAGGTCAGAAGGAGTTGTATTTTGCCTTTGTGGACTTAGAGAAAGCATATGACAGGGTGCCTAGAGAGGAGTTGTGATATTGTATGAGGAAGTCAGGAGTGAGAAAGAAGTATGTAAAAGTGGTACAGGATATGTATGAGGGTAGTGTGACAGTGGTGAGGTCTGTGGTAGGAGTGATGGATGCGTTTAAGGTGGAGGTGGGATTACATCAAGGATCAGCTCTGAGCCCTTTCTTATTTGCAATGGGGATGGGAAGGTTGACAGATGAGATCAGACAGGAGTCCCCATGGACTATGGTGTTTGCTGATGACATTGTGATCTGCAGTGAGAGTATGGGACAAGTTGAGGAGACCCTGAAGAGCTGGAGATATGCTCTAGAGAGGAGAGGAATGAAGGTTAGTAGGATTAACACAGAATATATGTATGTGAATGAGAGGGAGGATTGATGAATGGTGAGGATGCAGGGAGTAGAGTTGGCAAAGATGGATGAGTTTAAATACTTGGGATCAACAGTTCAGGGTAATGGTGAGTGTGGAAGAGAGGTGAAGAAGAGAGGACAGGCAGGATGGAGTGGGCAGAGAAGAGTGTCAGGAGTGGTTTGTAATAGATGGGTACCAGTAAGAGTGAAAGGGAAGGTCTAAAGAGGATAGTGAGACCAGCTATGTTATATGGGTTGGAGACGGTGGCATTGAAGTAAAGACAGGAGTCAGAGCTGGAGGTGGCAGAGTTAAAGATGTTAAGATTTGCATTAGGTGTGATGAGGATGGACAGGATTAGGAATTAATATATTAAAGGGTCAGCTCAGGTTGCACGGTTTGGAGACAAAGCCAGAGAGCCAAGATTGCTTTGGTTTGGACATGTGCTGGGGAGGGATGCTGTGTATATTGGGAGAAGGATGTTAAGGATGGAGCTGCCAGGTAAAAGCAAAAGAGGAAGGCCTAAGATAAGGTTTATAGGTGTGGTGAGAGAGGTGGTTGGTATGACAGAGCAAGATGTAGAGGACAGGAAGAACTGGAAACAGATGATCTGCTGTGGTGACCCCTAACGGGAACAGCCGAAAGAAGATGGAGAAGAGCTGTGTGTGCATATCTTAGCAGAAAGTAAAAAGATTGCAAGGCAGTGGAGAACAAATGAAGTTATCATTTTAAAAGAAGGTATAATTAATTTGGTTATTTGGGGAAATTAGGATATTAGACTGGGTGTTTATATTTCCCACTGAAAAATAAAATGAGCTGTTACACAATTATTTTCAATAATATGATGTTCTAGTTTAATTCTGATTAAGAGGGGAGTTGCATATGTTGACAAGGAGAAAGGGGATTGAGATTAATAAATCCAGTTGTGCACATGGTATTGCTGAATTTATTTAGGATAACAAAGAAAATTATTTAATTTCCATATCATATATTATTAAAATTTATGTGTAAGAAATATTATTTTTTTAGAAAAAATAATGAGTAATGTAAATAATGAAGAAATGTATAAATACCAAATAAAAAAATATGGATGTTGAACATAGTAACACATTATAAGAATAAGAAAATGCTATAACAAGATAATGGCAAAATTCTTTTATGTAGAACCCTGAAAGAATTGAGTGATGATATTAGGAAAGCTATAAAATAAAGAAACAGGAGGTTAAAAGAATTTTTACCAGATCAGGGTTATTTGTGGAGACTGACCTTAGATAAACCCCCAGTTAAAGGTCATTGGCATATGATTTATAAAGTAATGCCAGAAAGATTGTGGCATATATATAAACAGACAGAATCTCCAGAGCATGTATTTTTGAAATGTGAAAGAAAGAATTAAGATGATGCGGGAAGTGTTTTTTTTTTTAAGAATGCCCTGAATAATACAAAGGAAGTCACTATGATATTATATATGCCTTATAATGATGTGTTAGGCAAGGAAGTAAAACAGTGAGATATGAAATTGTTTGGGATTAAATGACAATTATGTAAGTCCAGAACAAAGGAAATATTGTTTAGTTAAATATTGGTATTTACTGATATCATAAGCAGGATTAAAAAAATGGTTGTGAAAAGAAATGGGGAGGGAGTGACAAAATAATGTGATATTATAAAGAAAAAAAACATTTTTATTATGAGAGATGAAAATATGTAAATCATATATATATATATATATATATATATATATATATATATATATATATATATATATATATATGTGCGTGTGTGTGTGTGTGTGTGTGTGTGTGTGTAATTATTTAAATATGTGCTTTTAATCTTTTCAGTAAGTGCTATTGCATCTTTTGCATTCACCTGAGCTACCACCAACTCAAGCAGATGAGACCTTGGTTTAACATCTCATCTGAAGGAAGGTACATTCAGGGGTACAGCACCCTCAAATGCTGCAATGCAGTATCAGCAATTTAAAAAGTAATCCAGTCACCTAGAGTGGGAGTAGAACCCTCCGTCTTCTGATCTTCCAGCACCAAAGGCAAGTGTGCTGCTTGTTGAGCCACTGTCGCTACTTACTGCAGTGCTATTTGTAGTCTCCATGTTGACTAATACTGACTGTTTGTCTATTCCGTCTATTGATTTGATTCCTTCCATATGGACAAAGCTGCAGCATCTCCGGCTCTGTAATACTTGCCCTTCCCCTAGGGTGTACACCATGTTTCGGTGACTTACAGTACCCAGGCAGTATTTTCTAATCAAACCTCACATTCAGAAGTGGCTTGAATGTTGGACAGCAGAATATTCATCAATAATGCAATTCACATGGGTTCAACTAGTATGGCAAGTTGTGAAAGGATAATAAAGGGAGAAAATATTAAGCAGTCAAAAACCAAATCCCTTTTCTGTTTATATGTTCATAGGTGTTTACTAGGTTAATGAACACAAGGGCCTTTTTAAGCCTAGCCATGCATCCCAAATCTCTGGCAAGTTCTGATACCCTTGATAAGTGTAAGCATGGGCCTGGGAGGTGAACTATTTGAAGGTTACCTCTGTCCATTAGAGGCATAGGTGCCAAACCAGGGAGGAATTTCTGGTTTCCCATCCAATTGTCCAAGTTGAACTTGAATTGGGTTAGGGAGGAACTCTGCTTCACATGGATGGGGAGCCTGTTCCATAGACATGGTAGTCTCTGGGATACATTCCTATCTCTCCAGCAGGACCTATTTATATCACAGGCAAGGTTTAAGTCTTTAGAATGGGTAATTCTGATTCTGTTTGTTTTCTGGATATGCAGGAGGTCCATCAGAGTGGGGTCTGACAATGCCCTGTATGCCAGGCATAGCTTGCCCCTCAAAAGCCTGTAGGAGATAGAATACAAGGATAGGGCCTTGAGGTGGTCTGCATAGGACATTTTACTTACACTCTGTATTCTTTTTGTGAGGAACCTCTGTGGCCATTCCAATTGTTGGATATGCCTGGTTAGTTACATACCAAATGGGGAATTGTATTCAATGATAGGTCTGATAAATGCCGAATACAGTGGAACAATGATTTTCTTGAACATAGATGACATACCTTTGTTTATAATTTGCTCAGTATAGAATGATTTCCTCACCACTGTAGACAAATGATGGTTAAAGGCTAGATTACCATATATGTATGTCCCTAAGTCCCTGACTACTGGGTCAACGCTAAGAGGTATGTTGTCAAAATGATATTTACCAGGGATGGATGACTTCCCAAAGGATACTATTATGCATTTCTTGGCATCTAGTTTTAGTCCATGGCTCTGTCCGCTGTCTACATCTAACTTAGGTCAAAAGATGGTGATGTTCTGATTACTGTAACATTTCGCCAACAGGTGTATGGAAAAAGGCACACTCAAACCAGTTTAATGTCTTGAACATAAGATATATAGGCATTCCATCCATTCATCCATTCATCCATCTTCTAAATGTTTTGATCTGGCGAGGGTCACAATCATAGTAAGCTGACTGGAGTAGGACAAACAGTTCATGTCTCATCCTCAAAGATCTCCAGGTGCTTCCAGGCAACTGAATGATATAATCACCCCTAAATGTCCTTGGTCTAGCTCTAGACCTCCCAGTAGCAGGTCAGATTGGCACCCCCCACCCATTGGAGGCACACAGAAAGCAATCTTATTAGGTGCCAAAACCACCAAAATGACTCCTGCCAACCTGGAGGAGCTCTACGTCTACCCAGAGTTCCTTGTGGACTACTACTCCCTCCATCATTAAGAGTGAGCTCAGCAACCCTAGGAAAGAGACTAAGTTCCAACACATGTATCTGCAACCTCATCTTTTTTGCAAATGCCAAACCCTCAGCACCATAATGACAATGGAGACATAAAATGAACTGCAACCTGAAAGCTTCATCCTATAATTCACTTCTCACTTTATTCCACAGCCTAATACATTGCCTGCAGCATTGCCAATTCTTCACCCATTCACTGTTCAGCATTTTGATCTCTGCTACCCTCACATATGTGGAAAACCTCAAGATACTTAAAAGTTTCACTGGGGGTGGGGGTAGCTGATCCCCTTTCACTTACAAACAGCTATCCACTGTGACAGCTGATTTGCAGGTAATGATTATAAACATATGTACTTCACACTCAGGAACAAACTTGTCCAGTTTATTCCAGATATCATAGTCACTTGAGGCACAGAAGAAGACATTGTCCACAAACAACACTGATACAGTCCCCCATGCCATCATACTGTACATTCAGACTTTGCTTACACCTTGATATCCTGTTTCTGAAAAGGAGGGGAAACAGGACATACCCTTAGTAAACTGGCATTCTTATTTTCAACATTTCTTACTCAATGCCAAGAAAGCAGGACCAACCCTCACTCCTGAAATACAGGGATCAAATGTGACATAGCAAAGGCCCTAGTACCCTATACTGTTGTAACACCTCCCACAAGGCAATAGAAGGTGTCCAGTCATAATCCTTCTCTGGGTCTATAAAACACAGTTACACTGTGCTGAGAAACTCCCACATTCCTACCAAAGAGCTAACCCAGTGTTCTGTGGCCAAGATGGAATCTTGCATTGGCTCTCCTGACTCAGAGTCTCATCTATAGATGAACCCTTCTTTCCAACACCCTGGTATAGCTTTCCCAAGTAGGCTGAAAACCATAATCTCCATATTACTGGTGTGCTTCCACTATCACTCTTTTTTTGCAAATGGAAACTACTACCTCATTCTGACAGTCTGGAGCTACTTCTCATGTCTTCTGTGCACTGAAAAGGCATGTTAACCATAACAACTCAACAATATCCAGTGCCTTTAGCATGTATGTCTAGATCTCATCCACTACCACAGCCATGTTATCTTGGAACTGTTTAATTGCCAGAGTGACATCATCTAAAGAAAGGGATTTAGTTCCACCAATTGCTTCTGGCACTAATTCCTTAAAGGAGGGCATGTACACCATACCTTTCAATCTCTTAGTGCTAGAAATCTGGATAAAGCCTGACAAAATGGGGAACAAAAACCCAAAAATATGGACAGATTTTAAATTTTGCTCTTATAAACTTAGAAAGTTACTAGAATAACAAGATTTGTGCTAACATTCATTTTCTGAAGTATTTGAAGTCTGTAACTCAAATGTATGCGATTATTTAGTGACTTCATTTCTAAGATCATTGCAGCGATTTGCCAGAATATCACAAATTTTATGAGGAACACACCAAAAATATGGGGCAAAAATCTGGACATTCTGCGAAAATCTGGACAATTGAGAGGTATGATGTACACCAGGTTTAAAAGTACCTCAAAGTGTTTCTTCCACCTCATAACAGTGTCTCCTGTCTAGGTCAGCATTTCTCCACCCATACAGAGAACAGTCTAAGCCATTATTGCTTTCTTCAGTAATGGCTTGCAATAACCACTTTAAGGCCATCTGAAAGTCATTCTGTTTGGCCTCACCAAGCACCTTCAGTTTGGTGATTACCTCAGCTGTGGTCTTTGTGGTCTGTTAGTACCAAACAGTCATATCTGAAGACTGCCCTGCTAGTACTGCACAGAAAAAAACTCTAGCTTGCTGGCTTCCTTCACTGCTGGTTTCATATTTATCAGTCTTTTATTACCAGTGTGATAAGCACTGATCACCCTTTGGCCACAGCTCCATGCCACTGCTGAGATCTTGAACAGGGTTAATTCTGACTTTACATTCCCAAACTCCCTTGACAGAAGCTCTTCCAGAGGTGAAAAATGCACTCATCCAGCAGAGAAGCATTATAACAGAGTTCTCAGGGCATCACCACTGAATGACTGAGCTTTCCACTTCTGCCCTGCCATGTCCCTGGTTGGCTAGCCCATCTTGCCATCATGTGGTGATCAATAGACAGCGAACTATGTTTCTTGATCTTAGTGTTCAAAACATATGGCTTCAAGTCTGATGACATGATTACAATCATTGACCTTTGGCCCAAGGTACTATAGTGCTACTAATGCTTATAAGCAATTTGGTGTTGTGTTGAAACATGGTGGTTGTTATAGATATAGAAATTCAGCGAAATGTCATCATTGGGGTTCATATCAAACAAACCATTCTTTCCATTCATGCCCTAACAGGTATGTCTTTCATTCCTCAAGTAATCATTGAAGCTTCCCTCCTAGAATAGGTGTAGAGCCAGTAAGTAGTGCCCAACCTGTCAAGCACCTTCATCATTCACTAAGTTCCCAGGTCTGGGTTCAGAGGTAGATCCTGATATCCCTTTGTTAGGTAAGGTCTGCTTATTTTTTGAAAGAAACTTCAAAAAGGTTGCATTTAGTAGATTTTGTTGTCTGCTCCCTCCACCAAGTTTCCACTGAAGACCACAGTAGGAGCATAAAACTGAAGATATCATTTATAAGGAACAAATGTGCATTCAAATCCCTCCACCATGATAAGGCCAAGATCCCAGGATGGGTGCCCGAAAGTACATGGAGCTGAGGATGAGTTATAAAAAAGTTTACCTGTTTTTACATAAGCTGTGGTTGCTGGTGTTTATTATTTTAAATTTTAGTATCCTTGTACCCTTATAGTGCTCGCTCTCTTTTGGTGGGGTGAATATATATATATATATATATATATATATATATATATATATATATATATATATATATATATATATTTTTTTTTTTTTGCTTTTTTCTTATCACATTCTCAGCAATTGTAGTATTTGTACTAAATGTTTGTGAAGTGGCTGAGATTTTCATTCTGATTTGCAGTGACTTACTCCTTGACTATCCTAAATAGCTAATGAATACCTTTCATTTAAGATCCTGGCTCCTGCCACGGACAGATGCAGACCATACTAGTAATTTAAATATGCATCCACTGAACTGAATCCCAAGTTACCACTGAAGTGTGATTTCTACACCAGTTGTTAATCCATACACTGAAGCTGTGGTACAGAGTATCTTTCCTTCCCTGCACCTCAGAGAACGGTATGTGTGTTAAGGACAATTTATAGAGTCCTCCTAGATGCCTCTTATCCCTCCTCCAGTCAAGTAATTTGTATCAGGATGGAAATGACATCCAACACCCTTAATCCAGCTGCTCGATTGATCCTAAGATCCTAAGATTCACTACTTGTCCCCTCCCAGCCATGGAAAAATAGAGACACCTAAGCTCCTTCTTCCTACTACCCCTTTTTAACATGTTGATTAGGGAAAGTCCCCATCAGTATTTTGTTTACATCCTTTTTAACCCCTGATTTCAAGCTCATCTGCATGTCCTTCATGGAGGTTATCTGCATCCTTAGTCAATAATATTGATGCCTTAAGACAGGAAGTCAAATCTTGCCAGAACAACATAAGAATTGTGTTGAAGTACAAACAGATGGAAGAGCTTCCGTTCAACTGGACACAGCTAGAACATCAAGGTGATTTGTTTTTCTGAGACAACACATCTATTTGACACCTTACCCCATATTTATAAGTGATCCCGATTGTTTATAGACTGCTTTTTAAAGGTGGCACACCTTAAAAAAGAAACAGAAAAAGAACCATTTGACAGCTAGACAGTTTGCAAATTGTCTGTAAGTGTAAACAACTGTGGACACTTACAGACAATTTGCAAACTTCTTAACTATCAAACGGTTCCATTTTTTTAAGTAATTGCCTTTACAAGGAAAAAGCTGTTTGGTTTAACAGTTGGTGTAACAGTTTACAGTCAACTATTCTTTGAAAGGTTCGGGGCATCCTATAAGTTATTACTCAGGACAGTTGCCCCTTTTACCCAGCCTTTCTACAGCAATCCCTCCGGGAGATCACTGTTGCTTACTAGTATTGGGAGTTGAACCTGGGTGAAACCCTGGAATCCTAACTGCTGGACCATACTGGACATCCCTAATAGTGAGCATCACATGGCATCTAGTCTTGACACGAACTACAGCTGCACATTATGCACATGCAGTTATTGTGCCACTTTCATTAATGCACACTCATGAGAAGTATTGTATATAAACGGGAGGAACTGAGATTCAAACTTACACCTCTCATCTTATGTTTGCACTACAATCCTGACACTTACCTGCCTAACTAATCTAACCTGGCATCATCCAGTAGGTTTCAGTTAGAAACTGATTACTTTGGACTTACTTCTCTTAGATTAATTAAAAAATGTATACTTTTCATGTTTCACAATCACCCAACAATAAACAAAGTGCAAAGTTCCCTAAACAGTTGTAGTTGATGAAACAAACATTGACTACAGTACAACTTGAATGGCAAAGGATTTAAAAGAATATGTTGTTAAGAAATCTGTTCAGCAAAACAGATTTCAAAGAAAGTGATAAGGGGAAGAGAAAGTCAGCAGTGCATTGAAAAAGAAATGCAATATCTAGCATTATCAGTCAAGGTAAAAATCTTCAAAGGCAAATCATTTAAAAGAGCTCAAATCAATGAGGCTCAAATGTAATTTATTTTATTTTACATTTGTTAACCGGTGGTGTCTGACTGAGCCAAAAAGGCCCTTTTTCAGCAGAGGCCCGGGGAGAAAAGCTCCATAAAGAAAAATTACAGACACATTTATTTAGACATGATCAGTATACACACAAATTACAAGAGACATGTTTTTACAGTGGTATGCGGCACATAAACAGTTACAGTGGAGAGAACAAACAAAAAAATATTAATTTTAAAAATAAAGGTAATTAATAGATTTGTGGTATACAGCTGAAATTTGGAACATAGGTAGAATACATACATAGTACACAGGTACAGTACATACATTGTAGATTAGCCAGTGTTTGTGAGTAAGACTGAAAACTATTATCAAGTGCTCTAGATTTAGTATGTATATATTATCCGCTTTCACTAACCTGGGGAGCAATCATGGCACTGCCAACTTTGCTTGAGATGTTGCCTGATGAGGTCTTTAAATGAGGCTTCAGTGTGGATGAAATTCCACTTTACCATATTTTTGGTGATGTTGTATCTGTGCTTGCTGGTATAACAATGTGTTTGGCCATTTTGGACACTATATACAGCCATAAGTTCTTGATTATTATATAGAACTCTATTTCAGGCAGTGTGTGCTAATCTTATTTATTTACTTTATTAACTGGCTTGGTGGGTTGGCCTACAGA
This sequence comes from Protopterus annectens, assembly GCF_019279795.1. Lineage (NCBI taxonomy): Eukaryota > Metazoa > Chordata > Ceratodontiformes > Protopteridae > Protopterus > Protopterus annectens. The sequence goes on along the minus strand of NC_056748.1, from coordinate 23,256,745 downwards.
CCATTTCCAGCCATGACCCGGGCCAATTTGGTGGTTACAAATTTCAACACTGAATTATTTTTGTTAGATATAACAAAATAATAACAGGGCATAATATATATATATATATATATATATATATATATATATATATATATATATATATATATATATACAATACATATCACTGGCTAACAAAGTACATGACATGACAACTATAAATTAAAGTCACACATTAGCAATAGGAGCATCTTATCAAATTAATGAACACTGAAATTTGCACAATTTTAGAAGTACATAAGAAATCAAGTTATAGTCTTGTTCCAAGGACTGGAGAAAGAAGCTAACCATGTGATCTGACTTCTCTGATTGGTTTAAGTCTGTTAACCATTACAGTTAGTTCTCCTTATAGCTCTCCAAAAGTATATTTTGTACCTCAGCCAAACACTTCTGATACTTAGTTGTTGTTGTTTTTCTTTCGGCTTTTCCCGGTTAGGGGTCGCCACAACGGAACTCCAGTCCGCTAATGATTGGCAGTCAATTTTTATGGTGCCGAGGTGCCAGCCTGACGCCCAACCTTCAACGAAGGCACGCCCATTCATGCATGTCTTTCAAACGCCACTCGACAGCGGGGAGGACATGCAGACTACACACAGAAGGCGCTGCAGCCGAGAATCGAACGGGAGAACCTCTTGCTGTGAGGTAACAATGCTACCGCCTAATAATGCTGGCACACTGCCAACATCAAAGTGATACCCTAGCAATATTTTAGATAGGTGGACATAAGTTTTCTATGGTCACTCATTATACCCATAGTAAGTACTGTAGCCACATGGGTCTAGGACTGATGCACGAATTTCCGTTTCACCAAATCCTAAACGGCCTGGCATACTTCCGCGAAACTTCTTTTCACTGAAGAAGCACTTTTGTGAAAGTATGCCTGCAGGTAGAGGGAGTTGTGGGGGAGTGACTTTTGCAGAGATCGTACTATGGTGTGGATAAGGGAATTTTTTCCTTTTCTCCACTGTAGTGCGATCTCAGAGTGAGAATATTAAAGTAGGGGGTGTGTGGGGGGCACAGCACCCACATGAGGGGTGCAGGGGGTCTTGCCCCCCTGCATAAATGCTTTTTTCTTTTTTTTTTAATGTACTTCAGCAAAAGTGCTTTTCAGTAAAAGCATTTTCGTTAAAGTGTGTTCAGTGAAGTTGGATTCTGACTGTTGAAGTTTCGTTCAACAGTCCTAGATCCATCCACATATAGTAGGTGGGGAATGATAACTGATTGTATTATATGGGTATAGGTCTTACCATTTAGATAACATCTTAATCTTTGGAGGAGTCAGAGTTTCTGAGCTTTTTGACAGCACAAGAAATAACTTAGGTGATGAATTTGAATGCACTGTTTTTATCATTGCTTCCCACCACATACAGAAAGTCCTTGACAAGATTAAAACAGGTTTGACTTGGAGTATAATTTTGTAGCAATAAATGTCCTCCACACAGCTAACTCGTTTGAGAACCTCCTTAGTCTTATATGGGTTGTACAACAAAACTTGATTCATTTGTCAGTTTTCTAGGGCTTGAATATCAACCTACAAACTTTGCTGTATGTCACATCAGTCTTTGCAAGAGTAAAAGAACATTTTATCATGAGCAAATTCACATAGTAAAATCTTATGAAGTGCACATAAAGTGCTCTGAACCCTGACAGTAGCATGCCTGTTGTCATGTGACTGAGTTAAAAGCATGCTGCCTGGCTGGCTTCCTTGAGCATCAGGAATAAAGCATACTTAAGTTCATTTGTTAATATACAGTAAACCGTTTGTAATCAATGTAAAATACTGACACTGTTCACTAAGAAATAGTCACAGAGGCTATTGCTGTCTTCCAAGTCCTTAGCCATAACAAAAATGCCACTGTTTGTCTTTGGAGATTGCAAACAGTTCTCACACTGTAAAAATGACTACCACAGCATAACCACAAGATGCAAATGAGTACTTTGTCCCAACAAAAGTAATCAAATGCTTTCCACAGCAATGTGAAATAGATGTTTCAGCTGACAAATGCAATGTACATGTCACCACAGGATTGTAAATGAGAAGTTTCAGCCAAAAGAAGCCAAGTAATGCTTACTGCAGCCTCTCTTCCTCAGTTTTATGCATGCAGCAATTATGCTTCAATGATTTTTTGTGTATTGTTTAATTGTTTCCCGTCTATTTTTATTTAGATTTGCAGTTCAGGCCTACATATGAGAAGTTTCTGAGTGAAATAGTTGATGAGCTCTCTTATTAAGTGATGAACAAGGCATATAGATACACTTCACTTCACTTCTGGAATACTATTATGTCATTCAGACAAATTGCTGAACCACATGCCTGACTGCTTTGTTACAGCATAATTTCTCTTTCTCTCTCCCACTCTCTGTCTCGCTCTTTCCCTCTTTCTCAATTCGGAGTATAACAAGGGATTCCTCCCCATCCAGTGGGCAATGCACGTGAGATGAATGGCTAAATTGTGTTGGATTTTACAAAAGAGGTAGTAAAAAAACAGGAAAATTCCTCAGAGTACAACTATAACACAACTGTGCAACAGTTGAGCAGAGCTGCCCCAACAAGAGGCTTGGGTAATAGGAAAAGGCAATATCACCAGGCATTTTTATATTAAAGATGTCTGAGAACTCAAGAGAAGGAAGGAAGGAATGTTTTCAGAATGAATTGCTGTGAGGACCATGCATTCCGGAATAATGCATATCTGGGCAGCAGTTAAGTATGGTATGCCTCTATATTATATTTATTTTCCAACCATGTAGGTAAGCTACAGATGCAGCTGCCTATTTATTACAGTCACAAGATCGCTATGATTGTACCATGCAGTGTTCATTCATTTCCTACTGTCTCCTACCCCCAAAATTCGTCATGAAGGCAACTTCATAATCTAGCCCCCTTTATGTAAAAAATGCTGTCCTCCCCCAGAGCTGTCTCACCACCCACTTTCCAAACTTTCTGGAATATTTAGCTAGTATTTCTTTACTTACTTATTTTGTTTATTTCATTTGTTTAATAGATCTGCTGGCTTGTCCAAAAATGATTTTCAGCAACGGCCTGGGCCAGAGACACAGGATCCCAAATAGAATAGAAGATGGGAGTTGCAAACACATTTGACAAAATACAGTTCACATTAGTGTCCGTACTATGGTTACATAATGTGTTCCCTGGCATTTTATATGATATTTTGTCAGATGCCTTTCTAATATCTAGACAGATCACATTCATAGATAGTCCTTGTATCACCTGCTGGTTTGGTCACCCAGTCAAAAAGCTGTTATTTTGAGTTCATCTCCTCATTGTGACTCCATGGGTCACCCAGTCAAAAAGCTGTTATTTTGAGTTCATCTCCCCATTGTGACTCCATGGGTCACCCAGTCAAAAAGCTGCTATTTTGAGTTCATCTCCCCATTGTGACTCCATGTTGCCTCAGGTCCTGCTCCCCAACAGCTTTTAGATAACTTGTGGTCATGTCCTTCAGCAGTAATGCTTAGTTTTCCCATCCTCTGAGATTAGATTCAGAGTCTGCCTCTGATCTCAGCACAGTCATGTGAAGAACTAACTCACCTGTCCTTTTCTACTCTTTAGGTACATTACCATCTTAGAATAATTAGCTCAGGTGGAGAGTCGGTTTTCCTCTTATTAATATCCGAAGATTTCCAGGGTAAAGTTCATTTGATCTCTCTGCTTTGAATTTCTACCATACAAAAATGGTAACTGAATGAATGCAAACTCCTGCAAGACCCAGAATGAGAATGTTTTTAAGTTTATCGGTGCTACTGGAAGACGGTAGTTCTGAAAGCCATTTTCCCAGTTGCAAGGTGCTTTTGGTTTCCCTCGTATGACCATGAACTTAGTCTATGAAAGTATGTCATGAAGTGGGATGAATAGGACAGTAACAGGGGAGGCTTAAAATATGGTTTCTACTACTGTCAGTCACAGTTCAACTAGGTATGCATTTCAACAAATTTAGCTTATCTGGTTTGCTATCAGAGGTTACACTTCTTGATTATATAGTGGATGTTTAGTCTATCTATAATTAACCAATTTCAAATAAAATTCTTTCTTTCATGAAAGCCCTCCATTATGTACAGTGTTTTACATCAGAACATCAGCCATTGACTGCTGTTGGGCTGCTTCTGATACCTGTAGAATTTAATGACACAACAGCTAGAACTGCTCTGAGAACTATCTTATCCCTAATGTTTTTTCTTCTTTTGAATAGTTTGCTGAGGTTTTAAAGAATTGGAAGTAATCAAACAATATTTTACCTTTGACTGATGCAGTGCAGTGCGGGAGAGTTATGTACTTCTACACCAGACTGCAAAGCAAAGTGATGGATATCCCAAAAAATATCAAAGATTATACTTGGAATGCACAAATTCAGATCAGAATATTACAGATATGCATCTTTCTAAAATTAGTATTTCATGCTGGGAGCAACTCCCCCACATGCCCCCACGTGAGGGCTTGTATAACCTATACCTGCTGCTTGCTTAATATCTTCACCTATGAGTTCATCATTATTCAGAGAAAGAGACAGCAATCACTTCTTGCACAATAAAGTCAGGCATTTGCCTTTTTTTTTTTTTTTTTTTTTTTGGCAAATACTGGGAAAAACACTAGTTTCAAAACTTGACTTGAAGGAAAAAAGACACCTCCCAGTGGCTTGGTTAGTGCAAACAAAGCAACAACTGTGGAGCACATAGTTAAAACAGAACATCAGGTGTTACCTGCCTGTGAACAGTTTTTGAAATCTGCTAATTAAAGATGCAGGACCATTAAAAGTGTTGTTTACTGTATCTCACCCACTTTTAACTTCTGTTCCTTAGGAAAGACACACAACACAGAATTTAGTATTTATTGGTAAGAGCACAATAGTTTGAGGTACTTAAAGAACAAAAATAAGCAATAACTATTAAGAACTACAGAATCTTCTTAATATAAAATAAGTAGGAGCAGAATTGCAAAGAGATAAATTCTCTAGAAATGCAGAAATGAAAACAAGTCAAAGTAAAGTTCTAAAGGTAAAAACATAGGTCAAAAATCTATCATATAAAAAGTAGTTGCAGAAAGCATACAGGTGCAATAGGTGTTGTACTGTGCAGTGACCATGTTGTCAGTTTTCTGGTCATTATTCCCAAGAATGTAGTGCTGTTCCATTTTCCATAATTAAAGTCAAGACATGAGTTTGGTCATCTTAGGATCTTTTCCAGAATCCAGAGGTGCTCTGCCTCACCCAGGAAGCACAAGGACCATATTGACTGTTTCAGTGGTTGCCTAGAAGAAGTTGGATCACAGTGGGCTGTGAAAGGATGAGAGTCATGAAGCCAAGAAACATCCCTCCAACAATATCGTTTCCAGACTTTTTATGATGTTCTTTTATAGACTAGCACCCTCACAAAGGCATCAAAGGGTAACATCAAAAAGGATGTTGGTATCTACTTAAGTTACAACCCATGACAGGATGGCATGAGACCAGAAAGTCCTAGTGCTGTGGCACTCTGTTCTTGGAAGGATGGTTAAGGCCTAGACAGGACAAGGTGCTAATGGTTCTGTCTGGTGCTATGGGTGGCAGACACAAGGAGTGAGCCCTCAAGATCATGGAAGCAATTGCATGGAGATAGAAGCTGGGTGCCATTTGGCATGTCCACAGCAGTAAGATTTCCTACTTTAAACATTGTGGTTCTCTGTCATAGTGACGCTGCTCATCTATCCACTACATGCCTTTTGTACTGTAATCTATACAAGTCTGACAGCTACTTAGATATTTCATATTGGAGGTATAATGCATTTCAAGCAGACTTCTTAGCAGGTATACTGACACCTCTTGTTTGATTTCCTGAAACCTAGAGCAGCTTAACATAGCTGCAGTTTTCTTAAAAGCCTTCCTTTAACTAGGATGTAGGAACAACCTACCTAGATTTATGGCAATCATGCTTCTTAAAGGACAAAAGTTTGTCATCTTGAGAGTTGAAACCAATAACCTAGTCTCAATAGATCTAGAGCTGCTGAATGTTATTCCACCTTTCTGCCTCATACTATGATTTAGCACATTTCATTCATCTCCCTCCATCTCTGACCTCTATCACTTCCTTATCGTATCTATCACCCACAACAAGCCCATCTGTGTCACACCCACGTCATCATTTCCATTCAGTTGTTTGAAGTATCTGTACTCTCTGTTTGTAGGACTCTACCATAATATCCTTCACACTTTACCAAGTAAATACTGTATAGTTAATTCTTCCCTCCCCTACTTCTAACCTATTACTTTAACTTAGAGCAAACAGCATCTTCCCAGTCTGATTATTTGTTGGTCTTTAGTGACATTAACTTAATCACTCATCCAGTCCTTTCTGCTCTCTCCCTTTTAACTACTCCATCCATTACAATATAGCACCTCAAAAACTGGCAGCTTTATGACAAAAAAATGTAACCCTGGATGCCTCAAAAAATGATCAAAGTCTTTCACGAAATCATCCGACACTGGTAGTTAAGGAAGTAGAAGCAGGAAAATAGATACTGTAGCTGAAAAATAAAGGACAAGAGCAGCATTCATTACTGAAACAGCTGCATTTAGCAACTACAGTGTCTTGTGTACTAAAAATGAAGTTAAAAAAATGTCACAATATAAAAACAGAAACTAAAGTGACGTGGAGCAAAGCCATTCCAATAATTGCATAAGTGGCAGAAACAACTGGGTTAATAAAACAGAATTCTCAAGCATACTTAAGTATGCTACCGATACAAGTAACCACAAGCATACTTAAGCATGCTACCAATACAAGTAACCACAAGCATACTTAAGTATGCTACCGATACAAGGAACCAGAAGCATACTTAAGTATGCCGCCAATACAAGTAACCAAAAGCATACTTAGGTATGCTACTGATATAGCTAACCACAAGCATACTTAAGTATGCTACCAATACAAGTAACCACAAGCATACTTAAGTATGCTACTGATACAAGTAACCACAAGCATACTTAAATATGCTACTGATACAAGTAACCACAAGCATACTTAAGTATGCTACCAATACAAGCAACTTACAAGCATACTTAAGTATGCTACCGATACAAGTAACCACAAGCATACTTAAGTATGCTACTGATACAAGTAACCACAAGCATACTTAAGTATGCTAATACAAGTAACCACAAGCATACTTAAGTATGCTACTGATACAAGTAACCACAAGCATACTTAAGTATGCTAATACAAGTAACCACAAGCATACTTAAATATGCTACTGATACAAGTAAACACAAGCATATTTAAGTATGCTAATACAAGTAACCACAAGCATACTTAAGTATGCTAGTATAAGTAACCACAAGCATACTTAAGTATGCTACCAATACAAGTAACCACAAGCATATTTAATTATGCTACCAATACAAGTAACCACAAGCATACTTAAGTATGCTTAGGGCGGCACAGTGGTGCAGCGGTTAACGTTGTTGCCTCACAGCAAGAGGTTCACCAGTTTGATTCTCGGCTGGGGTGCCTTCTGTGTGGAGTTTTGCATGTTCTCCCTGTGTTCGCATGGGTTTCCTCCGGGTACTCCGGTTTCCTCCCACTTTCCAAAGACATGCATCTAATACAAGTAACCACAAGCATACTTAAGCATATTACCAATACAAGTAACCACAAGCATACTTAAGTATGCTAATACAAGTAACCACAAATAAACTCGAGAAGGAGGTTGTTCTGAGTACATCACCATTACCGAGAAGAGCCCTCTTTGCAAATCTCAAAGGTTGAAGCAATGCTGATTTCATGAACTAGAACTATGTCCTGACTTAAGAAAGGGGTCCATTTCTGTCATGCTATTAAAAAATACTCCAAACTTGTGAAGGAGTTAAAGTGAGAGATGACTTTCTTGTTACACATTCTTCCCATTCTTAATGTTTCAAGAATGACAAGCAAGGCAAACAAATTAAAAGAAGCTGTATGAGTCTTTCCAAAAACATTAACAATGTCCATTCACTGCAGAATCTGACAAAACATTAACAATGTCCATTCACTGCAGAATCTGACAAAACATTAACAATGTCCATTCACTGCAGAATCTGACAAAACATTAACAATGTCCATTCACTGCAGAATCTGACAAAACATTAACAATGTCCATTCACTGCAGAATCTGACAAAACATTAACAATGTCCATTCACTGCAGAATCTGACTCTTTCAAACACCCAGAGTCTAAATGGATGATGAAGAATGTCCCACTGGTAATCAGAAAAAATCATTGCCTTCTAATCACCTACTAAGTAGTATATGATTTATACCAAATACCAGAAGGCTTTAGCAAGTGTACTGAAATTCACCATACCATTATTCTCTATGATTTCAGATTAACCTGGTTTAACCTCAAAAGATCTCTCATTAACAGCGTTCCTGACCTGGACCATAAATAATTTATCCTTCTATCTATTCTAATCCCACCTCCAATAATCACTCCAGCTAAGCAGGCTCTGTTTAATAAATGTTAATATATTATCCTGTTCTCTTTTCCTGTTCTTTTATGACTGAACATTGTCCATCTACACTAACCTTATGTAATAAAACATTAAATCTCCACATTGTCTCACTGTCTTCATTTTTTTTTTCAAAATAAATTATGCCCATGGTCTCTTCACCTTACTTTTTATTAATGATTAGAACTATGTTGGCTCATAAACAAACACAAACCAAGCAGAAAATTTGTCTTCTAAATACTTTTTTCTGCTTCAACATTAACTTTACAAACTCCAGACAAGAAGAAGGAGTCATTTTGGGGATTTTGGCTGATTTATGTAAAACACTGATGCAGTTCCAAAGTCCATGTATAGGAGTTTCATAAGAAAAAAGATGATGTTACTTTTCACCAAAAATATCCAGAGCTGGGAAACAACTACAAACATAAATGAAGACACAAAATACATCATACTACAAGATGTGAAAATACTTCTACAGTAATCCCAATTACATCTGGAGATATTAACTTAATCTGTGAATGAGGTAAAAAACTCTAGTTCTACCCCACTAATCCTTTGTATCAGTGCATTTACCTTTTCTTCTGAAACTGTAAATCTGTCTCCCAGCACTTTTTGTCAAACAGCTGTCATAGCTATACTCTCACAATCTACAGTTCTTCCAATCCCCTAAATGTCTGCCTTTACTTTTTTCATAAAATCTCATCTTGGTCAGTTTTCAGACTATTAAAGACATCTCCAAAGAAAGTTTTACCTGTGTCATATGTTTTAATCTTCTAATCGTAAAAAAATAGTTGATGTGCTTTCATTTCAAGCTCTAACTCATGTAGTTAGTATCTTTAGATATAACATCTCCCATAACTTGTGTACATTTATCACAAGAACCCTGGTCAGTTCAGGTGCTTAAGTGTGCTGCAATTTGAACCTGAAAAAGCACAACGGATGTTCCTTCTCCATGCTATGCTACACAGTAGTTGGCTGTGACACAGATTAACATGGACAGCACAGGTAAAGTTGGGTGCTGACGAGGGCTTGCAACATGAAGGTGGCAAGCAAGACTGAGAGGAAGCACCACCACTAGCACTTTTTTCACAAATATTTCATATGTGATACACTGTATGCAAATAACTTGGCAAATGTGTACATAATATGTGTAGAACAACAGTCCCTGATATACCCATCAGAGCAGAAAACAAAATGATGTACAAGCATATATACTACTGCCATGACAACCACATAGCATACTACAAAGTGTTAGTGTATATGCTGTAAGAAATGTGCACAAGACAGTACAGTCTGTACAACAACTATCAGACACCAAGCAGTTATCATGCAGACAGAACATATCTGTAATGCTGTGCAGAACCACAAAAAGCATGCATAATGTGCATGGCAGCCACAAACACTCATCACAACTGAATGTGTCTGCCACTACCATAATCACGTCTGCAGTGTGTGGACAGCAGTATGTGATCATGCATGCAGAGGTAGCAACTTATCCACAGGTCAGGCACACAGACAAATGTGGTTGGGTAGGTGCATTGGGGGTGCCAACACTGGTGGCATTGTGACAAAACAATCAGGTATCTATCTGTTAAGCATGAGTCAATGCACCCAAGAACACCATCAGTTTCCATGTTCTTGTATGAAATCTGTTAAGCCAAGCAGTGCCTGCTTAGCCAATAGTTTGTCTATCACACTTTGCATCTGTCATTTTGTGTGTGTGTGTGTGTGTGTGTGTGTGTGTGTGTGTGTGTGTGTGTGTGTGTGTGTGTGTGTGTGTGTGTGTGTGTGTGTGTGTGTGGTACCATTTGTCTTCTGTCAGCACCATAAAATGGACTAACAATCCTGTTCAAATTAGATAATATAGTTTTAAAGTGATATTGGAAGTGATGGCTAAAAATAACATGAAATATTCCTAAACAATTGTTTTTGCAGGGGACAAGCTCCTCGCATTCCTTGATATAAGTCTCTCACTCTCTGATCTCTACTTATACCAACTCTGAGGCTGCAGACACTGAAATAACAGGGAAGAGGTGAAAACCAAAATAAAAGTATTCATTTCCTTCTTCTTGATAGAACACTTCAAAAGGTCACACAAACAAACCGTTCAGTAAAAAACTGCTAGAAAAACTCAGTCCAGATAGAGCTTTCATTGTGTAACACCTAAAAATTCCTGTAAGGAAGGCCATGGAATATATGCAAATGGCCATTTAAGGACACATTGTTTTAACTGCATATTTTCAGAATGCCCATAATTTTTTACTTTTTAAATATTTATGAGTCCATTCAGGACAACAAAACCAAGCATTACTAATTGTGGTTGTGCATGTTTCAGCCCGTTCATCAAGCTCATTAGCATACTATAACAGGATTATTTGGTTATACTAAAGAAACACAGATCTTAAAGCTTGATGCCCATAACCATTAAGGTACCTGTGACACCCGTGCCCTGGACCAGCAATCAAGGAGCCTCAATCCTCACCACTAACACCAGAGAGAGCATCTCATATATGAGGAAAGGATAACATATACACACAGTAAAGTGCAATTTCCCTTAAGAGCACACAGAGGTCACAGTCAGTCCAGGGCTGCTCAGTCCCTTGCTCCCCATGTCCCCAGTAAGACTCCCCACTGGCACAGCTATAGGGCCCAGATCTCAGCCCAGCTGGGCAAGCTAAAATCTCCAGCACCCTCTCTGTCCAACCAGTGCTTTGTGTCCCTGCCCAAGCAGCTGACACACACACACACACACACACACACGCACGCACACACACACACACACACACACACACACACACACACACACACACACACACACACATACATACACTGTGAGATAAGAGTTTATACAACCACATAGACACTTCTGGGGAAGGCTGGCACAGGTTCTCCAGCTGTGCCCCTTTTACCCAGATTATACTGTAGTACCCTGCCACCAGCCAGCTAATATTTATCAGCTACCCAAAGGCCCTTAAAAGGGTGTCCAATTATTACTGTGCAATATTATTATCCACTTGGTAAATGTGACTAATCCGTCAAAGCTTATTTGGAGTGACTTGGACAGTTAATTCTATAAATATGCAATGTATTCTAGAGCTTAAATTATCTCTACACAAACCAGCCACAGTTAAAAGATTTTAAAATATTTAATAATAAATAATTAAAACCGCAAGACAATACTTTCTACTACACAGTTGCTAGTCAGAAGAGTTCAGAGATCACACAGAAATACTTAAAATAAATCAGCAGTACAGTTCAGACATCGCAGAAAAACACTTAGTCTAAACTTTCTAATTTCTAGCTAAACCTAAAAGAAAACACACTTCTAAAATAACTTACTTATAGAGGAAGGCAGAGTGCTGTGAGTTGGATAGTCAAGGCAAAAATGCTTAATAATCTCTGGTTCACACTGTTTAAACTGAAACTGCAGTTCTGCTAAAACATTACATCATCTTTTACACCTTCCTGGTTCCCAGGCTGACAGAAACTGCATTTACATTCTTTTACACTTAGAGCAATAAAGAACATTCCATATGTAAATTCTGATAATTAACTTTAGCCTTAAAACAATAGGCAGGAAGCCTTCATCTAGTCGGACTGGCTCTAGGGACACGCTCTAGTGACCTAAACCTTGTCACCACAATAAACAGAACATGCTGGAGGGATAGATTCCTGTCCCAGAGACTTCCCATACTCTGGAACAGACTACCTATCTATGTCAAACAGAGCTCCTCATTAGCACTCTTCAAGAAAAATCTTGATGATCGGATGGGAGATAGGAAATTCACCCCGGGGATCACTTCTGTAGCTCTGCACGACAAGGTCACAGGAAAATAATTTTCTTGGGTGGACAAAGCCAGGGTACATTTTTGGCTAGACTTATATAGGCCCTAGGGCCAATAGCCTAGTACCTAGCTATGAATTTATGAACCTATGATACAACTGTTACACAGACAAATCATTCAGTAAAAAAAAACTGCAAGAAAAACTAGAGTTTTCACTGTGTTATACCTTAAACCCCATCTAATGAAGGCCAATGGGATACATGCAAATGGCACCACTAAGGACATAATAGTATTTCACCTTTTTACCTTTTGGGTTGGATGTTAATTGGGGTATTTTGTAGCCACCTTAATTTTTTAGATAGCAGGGTTTAAGCTAGAAGGTGTTTTTAATGTTTTGCATGTTTTATCCAATAAGCCATCTAAAAGAACTTGGAAACTTATGACAATTCCTTACTAGAAAAAATAACATATGATGGTGAAGACTTGACATATGCAGAAAGGCTGCAGGACCTTTCATTATATTCTGTTTGTACATGTTTCTTCGAGGTGGCCTCTGCATGAGCTGTAAGGCAATATTTGATCTAGTTCTGTTTAAAAGTCTGTGCTTGAAATGCATCATCTGGAGGAGCTGGCCATTGAATGGGGAATCTAGAACTGAAAATAAATAACAGTAAAAGAAAAAAATGACAAAGACATTATACAATGCATTTTATTATTTGGGAGAGTTTTCCCCTCATAATCAGAAGCCAGTCATTAGGCTACTTCAAATTAATGTTGATGTGTATATAGAAAGTATAAATTATTAACACAGGACTATGGCAATCACGTTTCTTGTAAGCCAGTACTTTGTAAACGTAATAACTGAACCTATGAACTTAAAATGGTGTTTTCCATTATATGCTGTATTTTTCTACTTGGAGGGTATGCTGGAGTCATCTTCCTCTAATCTGTCTTCCATATATATTCATTTATCAAGTTGCAGATTCATCAAACTGCAACTCAATGTAGAAATCCCATTGAAACTCAGCCCAGTTTACCTTGGAAGTGAGCAATAACATGAGTTGTGCAGAGGGGGCAAATCTGTTAGCACTCTTTCCCCAGGTTGTGTTTTGAAGGATTTTCTTTACTGTGTTGTTGAGACAAACTAGTAACTTGATAAAAGCATTGCCTGCCATCCCTAGTTAGACTGCCGTGTAACTACAGTGAGGTCAGAAGTATGACAGTGTTTGTCATGTTCCACACCATACTGCACCAGTTCTCTTGCCAAAGAACCCCAGAGGCCCATAGTGTAATGGCTGCTCATGGTCCATAAGTAGGTATTAGCTCAGTGCAAGCAGCAAAGCAGACTACACATTTATATTTATCTATGGAATTTAGCCTCTTTTAGAAAGGATTTCCATTCCTGCACAAGATGTTTAGAGAGCCCCTTCAGTTTTTCTTAATAGATTTTTTCATCCTCTCCACAAATACACACACACACACACACACACATATATATATATATATATATATATATATATATATATATGGTTCCACTTGAAACCATCGAATGTTCAGAACATCGAAGTTCTGATCATCGAGACCAGAACATTGATGTTCAGAACACTGAAGGTTCAAAGTGAACCACAGAAAAAGACAAACTTTCAAAAACTATTTTATGCGGGGGGGGGGGGGCTGTGCCACCCACAACCCACCTACTTTAATATTCCAACTCCAAGATCGCACTACAGTGGGGTAAGGAAAATCTCCCATTTACCGCTATATGCGGTAGCGCTAAACAGGAGATTTCCTGTACCCTACCTGCAATGGCACACACACACACACACACACACACACACATAACATGCAGGGCACCTTGCTGCCCTGCATATACACCCAAAAGTTTACATTTTTACTTACCTGGCACTTCCACTTTGAACCTTCGATGACCTGACTGTGATCTGTGTGTGTGAGGGACTGTGAAATGTGTGGGTGTGATTTTCCTTTGTGTGTCTTGTTTGTGCGATCTCGGAGTAAGTATATTTAAGTAGGGGTGTGTGGGGGGTGCAAGGGGGCTTGCCCCCCTTCTTATCTGTAGTGTACAATTATCTGTTTGATTGTGGGGGGATGTTGTGTGTATATGTATATGTGTGCTGTATATGTATTGTGTGTTCGGGATTTTAAATTTCGCGGTTATGGGGTTTCGGTATTTAGTGTTTTCGGCTTTGTAAGTCCGCAATACTGAAATTCAGTATTTCAGTATTTCAGGATTACAAAGTGGATTTATATATATATATATATATATATATATATATATATATATATATATATATATATATATATGTAAATAGAGGTTTTCTGTTTTTCTTGATGGGATTTGTAACACAAACGTTGAACCATTTGAGTTGCCTTTCTCTTGATACATTTATTCCTCATATTATGAAGTAGTATCAGGTTACATGAACGGTTTACATTGGCTTAGCCTCAGAATAATGTGTTTATATACTATGTTTCGAAATCAGGAAAAGAAAAGAAAAGAAAAAAAAAAAACAATTGTTCTGAAATACACAACAATTAAAATTTTCAGTACCTGGCCTTGTCTTATAACTTTGAGAATACCACTTAATAAAACAGTAAATAGTTTGATTTCACTTGTTTTTCTTTTTTTTTTTAGTTTATATAATAGAATACATTAGGCACAACTAACTTGAAAAAAGGAAAAAGTAGTTATCTAAAATTCCACAAAATTACCCTTGGGCATTTTATAATTTTTTTCCCTTGGCTTAGTTGATCTTGTTAAACAGTTCTTTCAGTTAATCATACATTTGCTTTGATTTTTTTTTTTTTTGGTTGCTTTAAGGATCAGTACCACCTGAGTTTAATGTACTTTTTATATTCACCTGACTGTTTTGCTGTTTGAGTTTTACTACTGTATTTGTGTCAGTGTCACTGCTGATTCTAAAAAACTATGCAAACATTTAAGGTTATATTTACATTTCACCTGCTTTATTTGCTTCTTGTAATAAAATGCTTTAATGATTAACTAATATGCATGTCTACACGTCCATAGTGATAAGATTGAGAGTTATGGTCAGTTCAGATCATGAGTTACAGTCCTGGTTGATTTAATTCAAGTTTTATTTAACGCTTTTATCATCTCATTATAACAGTTGCTTTCCACACAGATGACCTTAGTATTACCTTTTACTTTGACTTTCAGGCCTTATACTATTCCACTTCTTTCTTTATTCACCTTTCTTTACTGTGCCCCTCCTAGTACTACAACATCTATTCACAGTTTTTCCAATGTACTTTTTCATCTCTCCCCCACCCCCACGTCCATTCCTTAAATATGTCAAAAGTTGTCATGCATGAGGTCTTCCATATCCACCTCCCACATATTTTTTTTCTCGGCACTATCTCCTTCCTTCAGCTTATTCACGGTCCTTTTCCATTCCCTTTCAATTCATTTCATTTTGCCTGTGCTTGTGATATAGACATTTAGTTCTGGTTTATTCTTTCTCTGTCTTTACTGTGCTCTTAAGCCTGCACCTGTGGCATAGAAGAATAAAGCCTTGACTACAGACCAGGATACCATAGTTTGACTAGCAGCTCAGATACTTGACAGCACTGGCTGGTAGAATTGGCATACCCATCTTGGGGTTGAGATGAATACTGGGGTGGGTTTAACAAAAGAATTAAGGTGTTCACCTTATAAACAGAAGGTAGAAGGTTTGGTTCTGACCTCAGGTTATTGGCTAGACTTAAAATGATCCTTCAGGGCAGTTAGCCTAGTATTCACCTATGAACCTATCGTTTCTACCAAGCTCACACTGTTACTCTGATGGTGCACCTTTTCTGGAAAGTGAAAACCTGTCATGATGCAGGGAGCTAGCACCGGGAAGACAGGGGTATACCCACCCAAGCCAGTGATGGTAGCCCCTGTCTGCAAATGTGGGGGAGTCTGCATACACAAAGCATAAATGGTCTTTGTTAGTGCAAGCCTTCTAGTCACCACCATGAGCAGGGTTAGGCTATAAAAAGTAGGAAAAAGCTCTTGCTGGCAGGATTTTGCCAAAAGCACAAACACCCTCTTTGCTGTCTAGATTTTAGAGATGTGTCTGATTGAGGGGAGACTTGATAGTCATCAGGCACAGGGAGCAAAAGTACTCAAAAAAAGTGTTTACTGAGATAATAACTGCATTGTCCCCAATCTTTTGCCACTCGAAGTTTGTGCTTGTTTGGATTCTTATGGCCTGTTTTAATTTGAGTGTTGCAACTCCTGTAAGATTTAAACCACTTGGTTTAGTTAGTCTCAATCTATATTTCTTTTATTACTACAGTTTAAGAATTAATGTAGTATAACCATGTATATGCCTTACATTGTGTTTTATGGATCTCATGGATGGATAAGGCAATCTGTTGTCTGTTTTTCCAAGTTTCTTCTAGAAAATTGCTAATCTCTCTGTTTGTCTTTCAAGCTGTGTTACTGTTTCTAAATGTTGTATGTAATTTCCCATCACTAGTGTCAACCATGCTCCCTCCCAACTAACCCTTGGCACAGCAGGCGCTGTTATTTTATATGGCAGCTTCAATTTAACATGTTGATTTTACCATCTCCAGGTCAATACTAGACAAGTGTGAATGCCTTATTCTTACTAACTTCCTCACTGAGCCCACTGGCTAGGATGTTTGCTGTTATTATCATATTGTAACAAATGTCCTAAGATATGCCATTGGTGGTTTAAATAAAAAGGCAAAACCCACACAGTGAACTGCAACAACCTGCTTTATTCCAGAACCATAAGAGTAAAAAAATACTTAGCGCTTTCACCCAAACATTAGGGCATCATCAGAGTACAAAGAATTAACATCAAGGCCATTCATATATATGCAAATAATTTCCCAATAACTTAATTAACTAATTAACAGGATATTTGATTGATTAAACAATGTCAATGTAGAGATATGTTTAAAATCACTTGACTCCAAAATAAGAGACCTGAAATCAGAAAAAAGGAGATTTTCTAGATACTCCTTTAAATTAAGTTACATGGTGCCATTCAGATCACTTAGTCATCACATTTCGCCCACTTAATGTTTCTAAATTATATTTATTGAGTGCCTATATTACCCAATCGAACATTTAGGTTACTGAATACCTAAACATCAATCTCATAATATCGAAAAATTAAAACAGCGAACGTCCAATTTAACGTAGGGAATGAATTCCCTTGGCCACAAAAAAGAAATTTAAACCACACCCCCCAACTAAATATACCAACTCTGAGATTGCTCTACAGCAGGGAAAGGGGCAAAATCCCTAACAGCCAAGGGAATTCTTTCCCTGCATTAAATCAGCCATTCACGGTTTTTTGCTTTCGCTATTACCAGATCGACATTTAGGTATAAGCTAACCTAAACGTTCGATCAGGTAATAGGAACCCTTTATTGATTTGCAAGATAATAGAATGCAAAACAGAGTTCAGAAATATAATGCAATAAAAAGAGATTAAAATATCTTGTGCCGCCTTATAGCTGTGTGTGTGTGTGTGTGTGTGTGTGTGTGTGTGTGTGTGTGTGTGTGTGTGTGTGTGTGTGTGTGTGTGTGTGTGTGTGTGTGTGTGTGTGTGTGTGTGTGTGAGTGTGAGTGTATGTGTATGTGTATGTGTGTGTGTGTGTGTGTGTATGTGTGTGTGAGTGTGTGTATGTGTGTGTGTGTGTGTGTGTGTGTGTGTGTGTGTGTGTGTGTGTGTGTGTGTGTGTGTTTTTCAATACACACACACACATCAAGATACAAGCAGTTCTGTTCTAAAACTTGTCAAATTATATTAAATCAAGCTTACACAATTGTTTTCTAGATCATATTTCTCAGGATATTTATAAAGCATGGTAAAATCTAATGTGTGGTGGAAAAATGGGAAAAAAGACTAAAAGGGTATGTCATCTTTTATCTGTTGTATGTTTTAACAGTTGGCCCATATATTTCTGAACTAATGTAATGCATCCTGAAGATGTACTGTTATACATTTTTCTGGGAAATACATTACATTTACTTCTCAATGGTCCAGATATTTATAGAACGTCCAGATTTTTGTTTCATATTTTTGGTCTGTCCTTTGTAAAATGTGAGGTTTTCCTGCAAATCACTGAGGATTGTAGTCACTAAATAATAACATACATTTGAGTTTCAGACATTATATCCTTCAGAAAATGCATGATACCTCAACTCCTGTTATTCTAACAACTTTCTGAGTTTACAAGGGCAATATTTAAAATCTGTCCTTATTTTTGGGCTTTGTTCCTCCTATTATTTTAGGCTTTGTCCAGTTTTTTTGTGCTAAGAGGTTGAGAGTTCCACTTCAAAACTAATGTAAGTGCACAAGCCAATGATTTTTCAGTAAGAAATAACCCAGAGTCACAGAGTTTGGCTTGGATCTACCAACAAAGAAAAGAAATGAGTCCAGGTTAGTACACATATATTATTAATCAATGGCAGCCTTTTGTAAAGCAAAATGTTTACTCTGGTCTTCTATGGCTTGATATTTTGATCTTGAGTTCCATTTACATAAATGGACAGACCAAGCCAAGAGTTGAGGTCAAACCAGCTATTTCTTGACTGCCATTAATTATTCAGGATGCTTTCTGGACTTACACACTCCAGTAATTAACACAGGGGGCTGTCGTATTCAGATACACCACAAATGCAATATATTTCACTTCCATCTTAGAGAAGTTTGTCCTTGAGTATGGAAGAGGAATGGCAAATGCTGTGCCTGTAATGATTCCTTCAAGTGAATTTTAGGTACCACATAAATCCTACAAAATGCATTCCCAAAGTTTTACTAGGTTGGGGCCAAGACCTGAGATCATGTCAGAGTTAAATGGCTTTTGCACGGCTCCCCTCCAACAAAATTTAAGGGGTCCACAAATATACACATTTCAAGTTGGACCAGGATTATAAAACATCCATGATGAATCTACCAGGCAACTTCTTTCCAGAAGGGGGAGAGACTAAATTAATCTCTCCAGCTATGGTATTAATTTAGTGGTTTAACTAATTTAGGTGTTGGCTTTGTTGTATAGATATTTGTCTCTAATTGTGTCATAGACAAACCAGGTTCATCCAACATCTACAACACTGGAGGAACCAGCCTAGAAGGGTTGGGTGTGAGCAGTTGATTCCAGCTGACATATCCATTGGGGGACAGCAACTGTGAAGTCCCACTATAGGAGCTGCACCATGGAAGAAGGCGTATGAGTGCATCTCCTACAACACGGGTATCTATGAAGCATCGCCTGTCAAGAAATGCATAGCACTTTACCTGAGCACTGGAGGTTTGCTAAAGCATGCATCCACACAGACACAAACAGAGGGCATTGCATTCTGAGAGTCTAAGTAGCACATAAAAACTCCAGCCCCCTGCTGTAAGATAGCTGTGTTCCCTGGCTCATGCCTTTCTCTCCCAGTGTGAAGATTTCAGGGGTCAGGATAAAAATAGGCCAACAGAGGATGGAGACTTAATTATCAAGAGGATGAATTACAAATATTATTAAAAAAACGTGTTGTTTTTTAATATCTGTCTCGTAGGCATCCACTGTTATTTGGCTATATTTGGAAGTATCTCACAGTGAAATGCCAGAATGTGCAGTATTCGTTCATCTTAAAAGTCTTCAGTACAGAAAAAGTAATGTAAAGGCAAGGTTCACATATGGTAACCTTGGATTTTTCCTGTTAATCAGAACAGGAAGACAACAGAAACATGTATTTTGCCTTTAGACTGAATATGAGAAGATACCTATACAAAGTCAACAACACTTATGTCAGATAGTGGCATGACCTCCCAGAAATATGGTTAGAAGGGTTTTTGGTATAGCGTGTAATTTTCAAGTTTTCTCCAGTACCAAAGTTCAAAAGCATCAATTGTCCGGCACATAACCCTATACTATTACTGGAAAAAGCAACACTGATAATACAGACCTTTGCTGACAATGTGATGTTGTTGCTCTTATTTATTTATTCATATGTATGCATTGTATTTGTTTACTGGAATACTGGAATAGTTCAACTGGATACAAAACCTGAACTTTTTCAGGGGAAGCCTGGGGAGAAAAGCTTCATATGTACATAGATATTATCATTTCTTAGCAGTTAGCAGATTAAGTACATTTTAAAGAGTTGATTATTATAATTAGAATACAGAGCCAGATAATTCCTGCAGAGCAAAGATACTTTTGGATTATGTAATGAAAAAACAGATTATATAGGTTCTATGATACAAGTACATGTTAGTTAATATGATTACACACTTAAAGATATGAGTGGATAGAAAGAGCAGAAGAGAAAAACAGAAGGAAAGAAAAAAATGTAGAGAAAGTAACTATTTAAGTTACAAATATTATTGTGGGCAAAGCTGGTAAGTAGAAAAGAGAGAAATTCTATATGGGTGCAATAAATAAATCTAGAACTTGTTTTGCTTTTACACGTGGCACGAAAAAATGTTCATTGTTCTGTCCCACACACAACAATCTTTTCCTGTTTTGGGTTATATTTCATTGATTCCACTTATATAACAATATCCTCCTTAAGAAGTCATGTTATTTCCAAATATTCTCTAACCTTTCCTTTCTCTCTTTTGTTGCTTTCTTAATACTTTTTTTTTTAAAGTCATCCAAGGCTTAATCTAATAAAAACAATGCATACTTTCCTCATACCATTGTTTACTCAAAAAAGCATAGGGGAATTTCTCGGGTACTCTGCCCAAATTTCCCTTAGTCAGTATGCATGTCACCTTGGATTTTCCCTGAAAATAGACTACAGGCTTGGGACTGACTCAAACAACAAAAATAAATAACTAGATAAATTAAGTAAATAAAGAAAAATGCATGCATGCATACCTATACACACAAATAAAAATATAATGTCGAAATATTTCTGGCCTAAATGCTGTTGTTTCAAAATTCATTCCACTATTTCACCCAGCTATATATACAGAGAAATTCATAGTTTTTCTTTTATGCTATTTCTGAGGCATGAGGATGTGAAGGACCTTCGAAAGTTGAAAGTTAAACAGAAAATGCCTCTCCATAAAAATAAGTCTGATAGTATTCCTTTCTTTTATATTATTCACTAATTCACCACAGGGAATAGAAGGAGTGCTGACACTGGATAATCTCTATAAGGGCATCAGCAGTGTAGAGAGACAGTTGAATTTTGTCTACATAACGTTGAATTCCAACAGATACTCAACAATCAAACTGTCATCTTTCAGTAGTTTGAGGATGGAAACCCAAAAAGTAGCTCCTATCTCATTCTAACTTAGGGTACTATCTATAAACCATTGTGTGGTGCTGTTGTGGAGTAGAGATGATAGGAAGTATACTTGCATACCAAAGAACTGTTCACTTCATAGAGAAGTATACATAATCAGGTAAGACTTTGGATGTAGCATTACCCTATTGAGTAAACACAGTACATCATTCACATACAGTACCAGACGTGCAAATTATCTCCCAGGATTGTACAAGATTCACAAACCATGAATGACCTGCATGCAGACTGGTTACAATGAGATGACTTATGGGACTCAAGCTGCACACATGCAGATAATGTACTGTTTGTAAGTGCAGCAATCCCCTTTTCAGACAATATATTGCTAAACATGCAGAGATGAACAGCATATTAGCACTAAAATAAAAACAAAATAAAAATAACACTATTGCTATGTAGGGTAAACCCTACTGACTGTGAGGTGCAGGCAAATCTGCTACCACATCCACACTTGTCCCACACAGCGATGCTCATGAACTGCTACAGTGGGAGCCCACACACACCACATCCCCTTATTAACGCTCTGTGATAATGTGTAATGAGGAAATCAGTTGTATGAATTGCACCTGGGCATGTTGGTGGAGCACAGCTCAATGAAAATGGCCTTAGAGTGCTATGTAATGTCTGCTGGTGCAACTGCATTGTGTAGGGTTGTCTTCCTTCATAGTGCTTCCTCACTATCAAGAGCACATTGTGATGCACTATGTGTCCCTGTGTGCCTGTCAAGAAATTTGTTAGAGCTATTAAATGATGTCATTGAGGACCTTGTTTCCTGTCTATGAATCATGTAGCTTAATGGTGGTCTATCTAACATAATTTGCAATAAGCATAGATCAGAGCACTACTAGGCTCTGAAGTCACAAAACCTCAGCAAAATGATACTCCTCTACTTAGAGGTTGTGTGGTATTGGAGTTACAATAATTAAGCAGTTCAAATGTGGAACGAAAGTCACCCACAGAAGAAGGTGCATAATTCTGCCATTCTGGATAAATAGTTTCCAAGTACACAATGACCAAGGTGTTGTTATTTTCCAGTTTACTTTTTTTTTTTTATCAGGTTCATAGGTAGGTACTAGGCTATCTGCCCGAAGGCATTTATAAGCCTAGCCAGAATGTGTTGGCTTTTGTCACCCCCTTAGATTAGTTCCCTGTGCCTCTGTCCAGCAGAGCCATTGAAGTGATCCCCGGGGTAAACTTTCTGTTTCACATTCACTCATCAAGGATTCATGAAACATCGCCTTACTGTTTCAGTTACTATTGCAGGGATTATCAGCTGACATGTTTTATATAAAGTGCTGATATACTGCTTACGCCTTAGTGCACTGCCATTGCATAAAGGTGTTCATAAAGTTTCCCTGCTTAAATATCTGATAAGAACAAAAAAACAGAAATTACCTAATTCATTATATGTATTTGTAGGAATGTACAGTGAACTACACCAAGGAAAATTAATAGCCATATAAAAGCAACATTATCCCCCTTTGTTTTACATTATTACATTTGTATAACTCTTGTCTATGTATAAGACAAAACTGTACTACTTTTATGTAAATTTGTTTAATATTTACTATATTTCTATTTGCAGCTTTTCTCCTTGGGTCTGTGCTGAAAAAGGGCATCTGTCCAGCCAGACTAACGTGGTTAACAAATGACAAATAAATAAAATAAATAAAATATGTCTGTGACATTTAGAGAAAAGATATTTCTTCTTGAAATTCTTGTAAAGTTGCAACACATTTACCAAAGTGGGAGGGGGATTGTCAATTCATCTTGGACTGCAGAAAGTATACTTTGAACAAAGGCCTGCAGTTTAGCTAATGTTTTGCTTGCAGCTATATGACTTCCTAGTATACTTTAAAACAAGCCCTGAGATGCACATAAATGACGGCCATTCAACAAGTAAAAAAAGCAGTCATGTTCTCTGAGTACTGTATTTCAGGTCCATCCATTTTCTAATCAATATTATCAAATTCCTGTGTAAGTCTTGCTCATAATCACTATTTTAAAAAGCATTACAGTGTCCTTCATCACAGCAGGATGAGCATCCATAATGGGCATTTTCTTTTTATACAATTAAACAAATTTCTTTAATGTTTCTTGTAAACATCCATTTTTGTCCATCTGATGTAAATCTCTTGTATCACTGTCATCACTTTTATTTATATTCTACATTAAAAGCATTATATATATATATATATATATATATATATATATATATATATATATATATATAGTGTTCTATACTACAAGGCTCAATAGAAAGAAATCTCTGCACACAAAGGTATTTTTATAGAAATAATGTTTATAATTTCCACATCAGCTACAGTTCAGAGGATAAACCATTTATGAGTTAATACAGAAAATACTGGTTACTTATGTTGCTCTACTGCTGCACTGAGACAACTCTGACTGTTTTTAAACAATGCTATATAAGACAGTAATGATGTGGGAGGGTAAAAAGCTCTTCTAACAGATGCATTCAGATTTGTCAGTTTACAGAAACAAGCAGGATCTGCTGTACATGTTTTTAGAAATTCTAGCTAGTTGCATACATTCGCTCTGAACAGCAAAATACAGTATTCAGATTATTTATTCTTAACATCAGGTTATATTGTACTTTGAAAGACTATATAAAAATGTGTGTGTGTGTGTGTGTGTATATATATATATATATATATATATATATATATATATATATATATATATATATAATGATATATCTGTGTGTTAAGTTTTGTAAAGCTAAGCACTGGCTCCAACGCTATCTCAGATATGTAATTTCTAACGGTAATGAAAACTAATTTATCACGGCCCTGTGATGAATGTGGAGGTAGGACTTCTTAGCGAACATTCATAATATGGATTCAAAATGTAATGAACAGCGTGACTTCTTGTGGGATTTTTCTGTCATTGTCGATTATTCATTTAGATCTTTATTTGCTTTCAGCAAAGGTTTTTATTGGAACATTTAAATGTATTTGAATATTGTTTTATTCCTTCCATTTAGTGGATATATACCTTTTTTCCCTTACATTTGCTGTGATTTAATTTTAAATTTGGAAAAATGAATAAAGTCTTGTTCTAAAATTAATTTCATGATTCTTTCTTTAGTATGACTATTAAATCGATTATTTTTTCTGCATTGATAGAGTTATAATTAATAGTATTTTTTATGAGCTTGATGGTAGTCATTGGCAGGGTGTGGGAGCACATGAATGCCATAAGAAAAGCATAGGATATCCCCCTTGATGTGGTGGCTGATGGGTGGGGTAAGAGTCATTAAAGAGAAAATTCCAATGGCAGCATGCATAATGGCACCTCAGTTGACTGTCATTTAAGGGATAAAAGAAGACCAAACAATAGCAAGGCTTGATAGTAGGTTGAAGGGAGAAAAAAATGATCAATAGGAAGACCTTCACAATCCTTTACTGTAAGTATAACTGCATTATACAGGTATGGATCTACAGATCAATAATTAAGCCTGTTGGACATCTGTGAGAGTTTTATATGGCACAGTCTTGTTGGTAATGTAAAGTAGCATCCAATGATTAGATATATAAATTTGGAAAAGTGTTACTACTCTACATTGTCTCATGCCTTTTGAGATGTTTAATTTCCAAGAAAACTACTACTTCACTGGTTAATCTTTTTATTTTGCTTTAGTTATTTTTAAGGATTTGCTCATACCTGAAATCACCACATACACACGGTAAATGTGTTGATATTTTATAAGAAAGAAAAAATATTTCCCAATTGTTCTCTAATTGTCACAGAAATCTTGGAAACTACATTTATGTCATCCTAATATATAAAGTAGAATAAACAACCAACATTGCATATCACTGAGTCTTTATCTTGATATCAAGATGAAAATAAATACTTTTCATATGATGATGGCATGGCTTGCCCTGTATAATCTTAAGTTTCAATAAGATTATCCCACTTTGATCATTTAAAAAATGGCAACCTTGAGTTTGATTAGTGGCTTGGCCACCTGTTGAAGTGGGGGAGAGGAGGGAAGAAGAATGAGGAAGGGCTTGTTTGCCTCAGTCAAGTGGGAAGGTGTGTTGGGACAAACTGGTAAGGCACAAGCAATGTTGATGATATAGTTGCCATGCTACATTGTAGAGGAGTGGACATTTGGTGGCATGCATCACCACACAGATGTGGTATTTCCCTCATGATCCCATTGCACACCCCCTCTCATGACATCACCTAGCAAATCAGGAGAACTAGGGCTAAAGAAAAAACCTAGTGCCAGCTACTGTGTGACAGCTCTTCAACTAACTCTGTGCCACACTCAGTGAATGGTGGCTTGTACTCCTTTGAACTTATGCACAGGAAACTGGAAAACACCTACATCAAAACTTTGAGCATCTGTCATACACTTATAGCAGTTCAGATCACAAAGACTTGAATACATCTTACTTTAAATTGCAAAGTTTCATAGAAAAACAAAATCAACTTTATTTGTAGGGTGGCAAGAGTCTTTGCATCCCCACACCTCTGTTAATTATAAGTATTGTCTGAGATGCAATAAAGTGGGGAAAGGGAGAATCCCCCAGTCCCTGCTGCATCACAATCTTAAAATGAAAAAAAAAAAACAGTATGTACAATCAGCTGATTTTGGATCAGCTATACCAGCTTTTCTTCAGAATGACAAGTTGACTTCTCGATGAGGTAAATAAAAACCACAGAAGGATATCTAACTCATGATTACTGCAAGTGTAACAAGTATGTGAAGGCTGAGACATTATGACAGGTAACTGGTTTGGGTATACTGTTTACAGAAGTGGTGAATTATCTATATTTTATTCAATTAGTTATTGTTAATTGAGTGGTAACTGGGCTAGTCTGTAGATCCCTTTTAGCTATAGCCCAGGCCACAAGGGTAAAGATTAATAAACAGGTATGTTTTATTGAGGGAACTGGGGTACCCAGAGATAACCCATACAAACTCAACATAGATAGTGTCAGAAGGTCATTCTGTGAGGCAGAGCTTTTAGCTTTGGGACTCCATGATGTCTGGATGGGAAGAAGGTGAGCTGTATTGAGAATTGCAGAAACACTGAGTTTTTCAACAGCATCTCTACCACCATATGCTTTTATTTTTTTAAATACTTCCATCATCATAGCAAGACAGTTAAGAAATGCATGTTATTGGCACTGTCAATATTTATAAAAGTGGGAGAAAAAATTAGGTTCCCTTTACAGAATCAGACCTTTCCTCACTTCTGCTATAAGACAGGCAATTGCCAGAACCCATTTAATCGCTACATTGCTATATTCTTCCACTATTCCCACCAACTTAAAGAAAACTGATTTAGCAAAACTTGAGGCTTGCTACAATAAAATAGCTAAGTTCGTAACAAACTCTCCACAAAGAGCCCACCACTGCTTGGCCTTACAACAATTGAACTGGTTAGAATTACCCAGCTATTTAACTTTCACCCAAATCATTACTGCCCGCAAATTGATTTACCAACCAGACAAAACTCCTGCACTACATCAACTGCTCCATCCACAAACTAGCACACGAGTCCTCCCCTCCTCAAATAAATCTCTTCTACACATTACCAAATCCAGCAATAGTGCTGGGGTCTTCCTTTACTCCAACTATATTTCCAAAAGCTGGAACGCTATCCCACATCCTATCTTAACTACTGTTAACCTAACTCACTTCAAGAAACTACTTAAGGACTACTTCAGTAATAACTGGCTTTGTTCATGTTCCACCCAAGCTAAATTCCTGATCTTTGTACCTATTTACATCCCTGTCTACTGATCATCCACTTTATGTTCAACATGTGAAAATAAACTCACACATTTTCTTTCTTTCACCGTTTACGTCTCCACCCCCTGATACCCTTTATCATCCATACTTCTCCCTCCATCTTACTATACTACCCACCTTTCCTTTATTTTCTATTCCCTCAGTCTGTTTTTCAGTGAACTAAACTACATCTTTTCTCCCTCCTCAAACTCTGTACTTATATTCTTTACTCTTAGCCACCCATATTAGTTGATTCAGCAGTTACTGGTTACATTGTTATAAGCATATTTAGTAACCAAACACAATCACTGGGTCCACGCACCCAGTACAAACTAATGGCAACTGACAAAAAAATCTTGCTGTAGGTGACAATAAAGGCTGTTCTCCACCTGTACGTGTATAAGAAGATGAACTGACCAAAAGATATTTCCAAAATCTTGCAAACTCTTTATTAAAACACACCGTCTCAATATAAAATAGATTGAGCGAGCTTTCGTCTCCTATCGTGAGACTTCATCAGAATCTACAATTAAACACATTAATTCTGTTTAAATACTCACATAATTAACCAATTGTTGCTTAATTGTTGTTTAATCACTTGGATACAATTGATTCCAATTACAAATGACCCTTAACTATATGCACTCTGTTGTATTTTCACTATCTGCAGCTATCATACAGCCATGAAATCTTACATACCTAAAAATGTATATATATATATTTTTATATATGAATATAAATTAATTACATGTGTATTAAAAATATAAAAATATATGTAAAAAACATACTTCCATACAAATGAATTCTAATACATAGACATAAACAAACCATAAAATCTTGAAGGCAGTTAATATGGGCTACAATTTTCTTCATATTGTTAGTGATGTATATGACAACCCTATTACAAAAACATATATACTGTTTACTTAATAAAAAGTCTATATATATAAAAAATATACCTTACAAATTTTTATTAGTCACCTTCTATGTTAAATATATTGATTAAATATCTTTTAAGTAGTAATTATAATAAAATCAAAAATTATATAAATATATTAAATATCCTAAAATGTTTCATAAATACATGAATTTAAAAACGTATGTAGAAATTAAATATTATTATTTTATATATTTTTTATGTATATATATATATATATATATATATATATATATATATATATATATATATATATATATATGTCCTTGTACCAAGGAATAATCTCTAAATAATTAAAATAATACTGGTATGTTACTAAAAAGTGTTCTCTAAATGTACTTTGCTCCTTTACCACCCAGTCATGACAACATAATAACTATATAAACTACTACCTAACTATCTACAAATTCTATAGTGATTAATAAGGACCCACTTCTCATTTCTTGTTTCTAACATGGTTTGATGCCAATATTTTTAAGTCAGGTTTGATTGAAATATGGTCATTCATTCCTGGATATACACAAGAGTCCAGTCTAATCTGCCAAATCATCTCTCGGTATTCCAGGAAAGTTTCCCAATCACCTCTCCTTTCCTTTTGTTTCACTACTTCCAGTACCCAGAATTTTATATCCATATTCTGACAAACTGCTGAATGCCTATAAAGGTCATTATTCTCATTATTTTTGTTAATGTCCCTGATATGTTCGTATATACGGGTTTTCAGATGTCTTTCTGTCTTGCCTATATAATATCCCCAGCATGATTGACAATAAGCTAAATAAACCACTCCTTTTGTGTAACAACTTGTATAGGTATGACTTTTAATTGTAAAATTAATGCTGGGTATATTAATATCCTTTCTACAGGCAATGTATGAGCATTGTGCACACCTCCCACATTTATGTGTGCCCAACTTTAGTGATGCCCCTTCTTTTTCTTGTACCTTCTTTTTCTCCAAGATGTTCTTCAAGTTCCTATTTCTTCTAAAGGTGTATTTTAATTGCTGTTGAAATATGTTTATTCTCATGGGCATTGTTTTAAACATATTCCAAATCCCGTTAATGCCCTTCTTTAACCAACCTATGTCAGAATAATAAGTTAAAATTAACCGGGGTATTTCCTTATCTATTGTTTTACTTATTTCCGTATTATTATCCTTATTTGTGTCATACTCGTTATTCATACTTGTGTCCATACTGGTGGCATTATTGAATACCCCTTTGTCATACTGTCCATTCACCAGTAATGGCATGTATCTACTATTACGTTTCTTAATTATTTCTTTTTTAGTTTTTTCCACCATATTATTGGGGTAACCTCTTTCCTTAAACATCTCCTGTACAACATCTAGTTCATTTATAAAATCAGAAAACTCTGTTGTCATTCTGGATGCTCTGATCATTTGTCCTTTTACTATATTTCTTTTTATATGGTAAGGATGGTCACTTTGGTAATGCAGGTATGAGTTTGAGTAACATTTCTTTCTGAAAATTTTTGATTTATATGCTTTTTTCTTATAATCTTTAATTATCTTTACATCTAAGTAATGTATTTCATCCTTATTACTCTCATATGTAAATTTCAAAAAATTAGTACTACTATTTACATATTCCATAAATTGTTCAATTACTTCTTTTCCTCCATTCCATATAATAATTATGTCGTCCAGGAATCGAAAATACCTTATTATATGTTGTTGAAAATTTGACCCAAAAATGTATGTTTTCTCCCAAAACAACATTATTATATTTGCATAAATGGGTGCACATGCTGAACCCATAGCAACTCCGTCCAGTTGATGATAAATATCTCCTTGAAAATAAATAAAGTTATATTTTAAAACTAATTCCATATTTTCCAAGATTAGCCTGAATTCTTCTGGGTTTAGCATGTTAAACTCAGCAATCATTTTTTCAAACCATTCCATACCTTCCTTATGTGGAATTACAGAAAACAAATCTTTTACATTAATTGTTAAAAATAAATATTCTTTGTGAAATGGTATTGCACTGAATTTCTTCAGGAAATCCCAGGAATCAATCCAAATGTGTACATAGTTAAAATAAAACCCTTTTAACTTGGTATCCACATATATGCCAAGAGGTTGGGTCTTTGATCCCCTAGATGTAACTATTGGTCTCATTGGGGGATCTGTTATACCCTTATGTATTTTAGGAATACCAAAGATTTCAGGTATGACTGGTTTAGGGACTCTAAGAAAATTGTATAATTCCACATCTATAAGCCCCTGTAGCAAGTTGTCCTCTAGTATTAAATCTATTCTTTTGTACAGAATATTCAGTTCATTCATGGAAATAATACGATACCTACTATCAACATCTAAAATTTTTTGCATTCTCTCGGTATAATCCCAACTGTCCATCAGTACCACCCCACCCCCCTTGTCAGGTTTGGCACAAGGACATATATATATATATATATATATATATATATATATATATATATATATATATATACATAAAAATATATAAAATAATAATATTTAATTTCTACATACGTTTTTAAATTCATGTATTTATGAAACATTTTAGGATATTTAATATATTTATATATTTTTTTATTTTATTATAATTACTACTTAAAAGATATTTAATCAATATATTTAACATAGAAGGTGACTAATAAAAATTTGTAAGGTATATTTTATATATATATATAGACTTTTTATTAAGTAAACAGTATATATGTTTTTGTAATAGGGTTGTAATATACATCACTAACAATATGAAGAAAATTGTAGCCCATATTAACTGCCTTCAAGATTTTATGGTTTGTTTATGTCTATGTATTAGAATTCATTTGTATGGAAGTATGTTTTTTACATATATTTTTATATTTTTAATACACATGTAATTAATTTATATTCATATATAATATATATATATATATATATATATATATATATATATATATATATATATACATTTTTAGGTATGTAAGATTTCATGGCTGTATGATAGCTGCAGATAGTGAAAAATACAACAGAGTGCATATAGTTAAGGGTCAATTGTAATTGGAATCAATTGTATCCAAGTGACTAAACAACAATTAAGCAACAATTGGTTAATTATGTGAGTATTTAAACAGAATTAATGTGTTTAATTGTAGATTCTGATGAAGTCTCACGATAGGAGACGAAAGCGCGCTCAATCTATTTTATATTGAGACGGTGTGTTTTAATAAAGAGTTTGCAAGATTTTGGAAATATCTTTTGGTCAGTTCGTCTTCTTATACACGTACAGGTGGAGGACAGCCTTTATTGTCACCTACAGCAAGATTTTTTGTCAGTTATAAGCATATTTATGTGATCTGGTCAATAATGTCAATAAATAAATAGGGCATATTCCCCCATGCCATGAATTGTTTAATCTTGGTCATCATTGAGTACAGTGCTCCCTTTGGTATGTACCAAACCAGGCATATCCAACAAATGGAACATCTACAGAGGTTCCTCACTAAAAGAATACAAGACGTAAGTAATATGTCCTATGCAGGCTGCCTCAAGACCCTATCCCTGTATTCTGTCTCCTACAGACTTTTGAGGGGAGATCTATGCCTGGCATATATAGCATTGTCAGACCCCACTCTGATGGACCTCCTGCATATTCACAAAAGAAACAGCACTAGAATTACCCATTCTAAAGATGTAAACCTTGCCTGTGATATAAATAGGACCAGCTGGAGAGATAGGCATGTATCCCAGAGACTACCCCATCTCTGGAACAGACTCTTTATCCATGTGAAGTAGAGTTCCTCCCTAATCCAATTCAAGTGCAACTTGGACAATTGGATGGGATACCGAAAATTCATCCCTGGTTTGGCACCTATGTCTCTGATGCAAACAGGTAACCTGTAAATGGTTCATCTCCGAGGCCCATGCTTACACTTATCAAGGGTATCAGAACTCATCAGAGATTTGAGATGCATGGCTAGGCTTAAAAAAGGCCATTGTGGTTTTTAGCCTAGTAAACATCTATGAACCTACGAACCTAATATTAGACCCACCTGACATCTCATGTTTGTATTTTTAACTATACAAGTTGCTTCTGCTCTTCACTATGTAATTTTAAAATGTCCACTACTCTATGTGATTTCAAAATGTTATGTTTTATGTACATGTATATATTACACAATGTCTATCTTTGTATTTTAGTATCTTTTGTAATTCTAGAACATGGTGAATACTCTGTATTTGATGTATTTTGTATTCAATGATAACTGTATTATAGGTCTGGAGCCTTTCTCCCTAGGCATTCATTGAAAATGGGCTCTGTTTCCCAGTCAGCCTTTCCTGGTAATCAAAAGTTAAATAAATAAATAGAGCATATTCCCCAACCCCAAGAATTGTTTAATCTTGGTCATTTGCCAACCAGCTCTTTAGCTGATTCTAAATAACTGAGTAAACAACTGTCGACTAAACTCACATTCAGCCGCAAGCATGGAACCCAGATACATACACACACACACACACACACACACACATATCTATATATATATATATATATATATATATATATATATATATATATATATATATATATATATATATATATATATATATATATATATATATATATATATATATATATATATATATATATATATATATATATATATATTCAGTTGTAACTCTTTTAATGTGCCTCCAATGGCAGTCAACATACCTTGTTTGTTATGTTTCCTGTTTAAACACTTAATGTATCCACTTAATGTGATATTGTATTTTTATAATGTGTACTCACTACTTATAATTGGGAAGCTTGTCTCCTTGGGCCTCTGATGACAAAGGGCTTGTTTACCTAGTCAGACTATCCTGGTAATCAACTGTAATAACTAACTAAATAAATAAAATAAAACAGTTATCACAGTTTGTAACTGCAGGAATAAAGCCCTGTCCAGGCCAGAGAATAAAACATCACTACTGCTTTGAGTGAAGAGCTTTTGAAGGCTGATTGCATAACGTTTCTGGAGTAGCAGAGTTAGGTGCAAGGGGTTCAAGCAATAAGTCAATAATGGAGCAAACATCCTTAGCGTTAGAAAAATGTAAATAAATGAAATGCAAAAAAATAAGTAAATACCAGTATAGGTGTTTTCTTTATTTCATCTCTAAACATTATTAGATTGTGCATTCATCCATATACTACCAGCTGTGTATTTCCGGTGCCTTTTAACTGGCATAGGAAGAGGCTTGTAATACAATGTTACATTAATTAAAGGAACTGGACTTGCAGTTTTTCCACAAATATTGTGTTCATTGTTCAAATATGATTCTGGTAAATTTGAGTACTACTGTCCAGTCTTAGGGAAGGTGCCACCTGGGAGCCTGTAACACATAGTAGATGGACAGTATTTCATATACGTTTTTATTTTTATTTTCACATTGCACTGTACTTATAAATTCTTCATTACAATAGTTTATTTCCTTGGCAGTGGTGGACTGAGTACCCACCAGTATCCCAAACAATGAGAGAGACATCACAGTAAAAGGAGTGGGCAGAATGCAGGGAACGTGCATAGGCTGTAATCATGACAGTTAATGGTTTTGTTATCTTTTATTTGTATTTGTTTACTGGGGTAGAGCACTGATCCTCCTGGACTTTTTTTCAGACTCATTCTGAGAGCACTGTCTGGTTAAGTGACTTGCTTGCACTCAGATAGTAGGCTAATGGGGGCAAAGGGAATCAAACTCTACAGAAAGAAGCTCATTAGCATTTTGTAGTTTTAATCAGCTATGCTAATTGCCAGACACCACATCATGTAACTTTTTTATAAGCACATGCAGATTAAGGTACAAAGTTATTAGAAATCACAAGGATGGAGTGATCTGCCACATTACACATGCCCTCTTGGACCACAAGTACCAGCATGACTGAGTCTTTGTCCATGTGGGTGTGAATGACCTGAGATGTGCCTCAATATGATGCGCAATACAAACAAAAGATGACTTGGCTTAGTTTCTGGTGTCATTCTAAGGGGCTGCAATATTTGTCAGCATGGAAGGAGATGGATAACAGACCATGTTGCTTTGACAGGGATAGTATGTACGTCTCCCTTCTAGGCTTTTGAATATTAGCTAAAACATTGTCCTCCCCCACAGTGCCTTTTTTAGCTAATGCCAGACTGAAAGTACTTCCAACTTAACAAATCAAAACCAAGAAAATCTAAAGGTGTTACTGCTCAATGCTAGGAGTCTGCACAACAACTCTCTCCCCTCCCTAGAAGTTCTGTTTACCCTAGAGAAACCTGTGCAGTCACTGCGACAAAGTTTAAAGCTACAGTGAGCACACCAACAAGGTAATAATGCCTTACACACATTCAGACCAGCTACCACACATATAGGAATTAAATGTGGAGGTGTCTCAGTTTACATCAAAAATAAACATACCTCACGGCTGGTCAAACAGGACAATGCACTTGAGCTTCTCCAAGTTCAAATCATCATAGGCAAAATCCAATATGACTTCCTTGCAAGCTATAGGTCCCATATTTATATAGGTCCTGTATATAGGTCCTGTGACCCAGGAAACGCATACCATGTATTTAAACTTACTGGAAACGCTCACCATCCAACTAAATACCATATTCATGAGCGACTTTATCCCGCTGTTAACTGGGAATCATATAAGAGACCAAAAGTACAGGCACAGATATGCCTGGATTTTGTAAACACACACTTTCTGGACTAGATTGTCAATACACCAACCAGGTGTGCAAACATACTGGATCTGGTTCTCACTAATATGGCAGAGTGCTGCATACCCCCTAGTGTAGTGTCTTCTCTGGTAAGGTCAAACCACAAAATGGTCTCCTTTGAAGTGAAAATAAAACCTGGAACCTCACCTAATCCTAGAATATTCAGGAACTACACTAAGGCTAACTTCCTACTATTAAGTGATAACCTAGCAAAATTTCAAGCCTCCAAAAACCCTAAGAACATTGCTGCCTATGCAGAGCTGTTCACAGAAACCCTATACAAGCATGTTAATAGCTACATAGAGGCAGCTGTACCCACCAGGAAGAAATACAGAAATAACTCATAAAACAAGCCACCCTGGTGGAATCACAAAATCAGTAGGCTGTATAACAGAAGGAAGTAAATCATGGCAAAAAATTAGGAGGTGCAACACCCAGCAGGATAAAAGGACTCTCATCAAACTAAACAAACATCTCAGAGGACAAATAAAGTCTACCAAAGCCAAATATGAGTTAAATTTGGCCTCACAGGCCAAGGATAACCACAAGGCATTCTTGAGATATGTCTGCAACCTCAAAGGCAGTCCACAACTGTTACTGTTAATGGAGTCACCTATACTGAGCCAGAATATATAGCAAACCTAATGGCTGACAAATTCAGCTCCAACTTTGCCCCTCTGTTTTCCTCAACCTTCCCTCAGGAAATACCATCAAATATAACCCTCTTCCCCGAGCTATAGGTTTATAGGTTCATAGGTAGGTACTAGGCTATCTGCCCGAAGGCATTTATAAGCCTAGCCGGAATGTGTTGGCTTTCACCACCCCCTTGGATTAGTTCCCTGTGCCTCTGTACAACACAGACATTGAAGTGATCTCTGGGGTAAACTTTCAGTTTCCCATCCACTCGTCATGGTTTCTCTTGAAGAGGGTTAGCGAGGAGCTCTGCCTAATGTAGATTGGAATTTTGTTCCAGAACATGGGAAGTCTCTGGAACAGGAATCTATCCCTCCAGCACATCCTATTTATTGTTGTGGTAAGGTTTAGATCCCTAAAGCATGTGGCTCAAGGGGATATGGTTTTCTTTAGGTGGAGCAGGTCCATCAATTCTGGGTTGGACATGGCCTTGTAAGTCAGGCAGAGATCACCTCTGAGTAGGTGGTATGCAACCGAGTACAGCTAGAGTTTCTTCAGTCAAGCTGCATAGGGCATCTGTTTGAGGCCAGTGATTCTCTTGGTGAGGTACTTCTGTGGTCTTTCCAGCTGTTGCAGGTGCCTTGTAAGGTACATCCCAAATGGGACGTTGTACTCTATGATGGGTCTGATCAAGGACTCTAAAGAGAATCATAAGGCCTTCTTTAGCTATGTTAGAAACCTAGGAGGAAACTCCCAGATATGCTTAGAATTAGTTCAAAATGATGTGAAAATTACTGAATCTACACACATTGCCAACATACTGGCTGACAGGTTCAGTGCAAACTTCTCCCCCCCTCCCCCCCAAAAGGAGAGATATCTATTCCAGAGGATGGTAGCCCCCCGAACATCTGCAAGGGCCAGGTGAGAACTGCCCTCACTAAGGCAAAAAACACAGCATCCATGGGACCGGATGGTGTCCCCGGCTGTGTGCTTCATGAACTCAATGAGGAATTAAACCCACAGTTAGGACAGCTGTTTAATCTTAGCCTCACCTCAGGATACGTACCCAAGGAGTGGCGACGGCGACTGTGGTCCCACTTCATAAGGCGGTGCCTCCACAGACCCTGGAAATTACCGCCCCATTAGCTTGACAAGCCTTATCTGCAAAGCCATGGAGAGGATCATAATGGAACTCATAAATAAAGACATAGGGAACTTGCAGACTTTGGATCCAACCCAGTTTGGCTTTGTCAAAGGCAGATCCTGCCTCTTAAACTTGGTTGACTTTTTCGAGACAGTCACCAAGGCCATTGATGAGGGAAAGGCAGTCCATACAGCCTACCTCGACCTGGCAAAAGCCTTGACACAATACCCCACTCAGGTATCATCGAAAAACTCATCAGCTTGAATGTAAACCCATACATCACAAGATGGGTTGCAAACTGGCTAAGTGACAGAACCCACAGGGTCAGAGTTGCTGGAGCCATGTCAGACTCAAAGCCTGTCACAAGTGGTGTCCCACAGGGCTCAGTCCTGGGTCCACTCTTGTTCGGCATCTACTTTTCTGAAGTACAAGCAAACACAGGAGGCTTATGGCTGACAAAGTTTGCAGATGACTGCAAACTGGGCGCCATAGTCGAAAACACATCTGACACAGATATCCTCCATAAGGGCCTCACAGAAACGGATAACTGGTGCCAGAGCCATGGCCTGAAGTTAAACGCCAAAAAATGCATAGTCATACCCTTCGGGAAAAACAAGGTTACCCCTAGCTACCATATAGGTGGCAATCCACTGAGCACAGAAAAAGTCATCAAGGATCTGGGGACCCAGGTTGACAGTAGCCTTTCGTTTGATACTCATGTTGCTAAAGTAGTTAGGAAAACCTTCTATATCGCCCACCTGATCATGAAGGGATTCACATCTAGATCAAGGGAGGTCATCGTCCCCTGTACTCATCACTCATTAGACCTATGATTGAGTACAATGCCCGTTCGAATGTATCTGACCAGACACCTGCTGCAGCTTGAAAGGCCCCAAAAGTTCCTCACCAAAAGGATAAAGGGTCTCAAAAATATGTCTTATGCTGCCCGACTGAAAGAACTCCAGCTCTATTCAGTCTCATACCGCTTGCTCAGAGGTGACCTGTGCCTGACATATAAGGCCATGTCAAACCCAGATTTGATGAATATGCTTCACCTCAAAAATCTAGATCCTCAGAACCACAAGGGCAGGAGACTTAAACCTTGACACGGTTATAAATAGAATGTGCTGGAGGGACAGATTCATCACCCAGAGACTCCCTATGCTGTGGAACAAAATCCCGGTACATGTGAGGCAGAGCACCTCTCTGGCCTTGTTCAAGAGGAATCTTGACCAATGGATGGGAGATTGCAGATATACCCCAGGGATTACTTCAGTGTCACTGCTTGACAGAGGCACAGCAAAATGATAGGCATAGTTTTTATTCAAACTAAAGGGGTGGCGAAAGCCACATAACTATGGGCTCGGCTTATAAATGCCCTTGGGCAGATAGCCTAGTATGAACCTATGAACCTATGAACCTATGAGTGATGCATAGAGGGGCACAATGACCTCTTGACCGAGTACAGCTGGAGTTTCTTCAGTCAAGCTGCATAGGGCATCTGTTTGAGGCCAGTGATCCTCTTGGTGAGGTACGTCTGTGGTCTTTCCAGCTGTTGCAGGTGTCTTGTAAGGTACATCCCAAATGGGACATTGTACTCTATGATGGGTCTGATGAGTGATGCATGGAGGGGCACAATGACCTCTTCTGATCTGGATGCAAACTGTTTTGTGATTAGGTGGGCCACATAGAAGGATTTTCTAATTTTGGCAATGTGATTATCAAAGGAGAGGTTACTATCTACTTGGGTCCCCAGATCCCTTATTACCTCTTCCATATTTAGGGGATTACCACCTATGTGGTAGTTTGTGGGTACTTTGTTTTTTCCAAAGGGGATGACTATGCACTTTTTGTCATTTAGCTTGAGGCCATGGTTTTGACACCAGGTATCTGTCTCAGTGAGACCCTTTTGGAGGATGTCTGTCTCAACTGGAGAGTCGGTTATAGCCCCCAGTTTGCAGTCATCAGTGAACTTGGTCAGCCACAGTCCTCCTGTGCTTTCCTGTACCTCTGAAAAGAATATGCTGAACAGGAGGGGTCCTAGGACTGAGCCCTGGGGAATTCCACTTGTAACCGGTTTAGAGTCAGACCTAGCTCCCGCAACTCTTACCATGTGGGTTCTGTCCGTGAGCCAGTTGGCAACCCATCTTGTGATGTAGGGGTTTATGTTCAGGCTGGTGAAATTGTCTATAATACCTGAATGGGGAATGGTGTCGAAGGCCTTTGCGAGGTCCAGGTAGGCTGTGTGGACCACCTTTCCCTCATCTATAGCCTTGGTAACTGTCTCAAAGAAGTCCACCAGGTTTTGGAGGCATGATCTGGTCTTAACAAAGCCGAACTGGGTAGGGTCCAGTATTTGGAGGTTCCCAATGTCTCTGTTAATGAGATCCATGATGATGCACTCCATAGCCTTGCAGACCAAGCTAGTCAGGCTTATAGGGCAATAGTTCCAGGGATCTGTTGTGACTCCACCTTTGTGGAGTGGAATAACCATTGCTGTGCACCACTCTATTGGCACGTAGCCTGTGGGGAGGCTGAGTTTGAACAGTGTGTTTAGGTGAGGGGTTAGTTCATCTTGGAGCTTGTGTAGGATGCAGCCTGGGACACCATCCGGTCCCATTGATGCTGTGTTTTTGGCTTTGGAGAAGGCTGTTTTAACCTGAGTGTCTGTGATTTCAGGGGCACTACATTCTTCTGGTATGGTTATGGGCCCTTTTGGGGGTGAGAGGGGAGTGAAGTTTGCACTGAACCTGTCTGCCAGGATGTTGGCGATGTCAGTTGGTCCAGTGTATTTTGTGCCATTCTGCACTAACTCCGAGCAGATCTGAGAATTGCCACTTAGATTCTTGACATAGCTAAAGAATGCCTTGTGCTTATCTTTGGAGTCCTTGGCAATTTTTCTTTCAAAGCTAGCCTTGGATGATTTTATGAGGGATCCTAGTTTCTTGCTGATACTGATCAGGGTTGTCTTCCTTTCTTGGGATTTTACTCTTTTCTGTACTAGTTTCCTCCTTCTGTTGTATAGCTTGTTTATGGCAGGGGTCCACCAGACTGGTTTCCTTTTCTTGGAGG
The DNA here is from genome assembly GCF_019279795.1 of Protopterus annectens. Taxonomy (NCBI): domain Eukaryota; kingdom Metazoa; phylum Chordata; order Ceratodontiformes; family Protopteridae; genus Protopterus; species Protopterus annectens. Next base: position 23,216,865 of record NC_056748.1, on the reverse strand, counting down.
AGTGAGTCTTGGTTTTGCTTGGGATAGCACGACCCATGCATTCTTGTAGGTGCCCATAGAGTGCATTAGTAAAAGATTTTGCATCTTGGACAGTGTTATCCTTTAGCATGGGGGCTTTGAAACTTTCCACCTCTGTCTTAAGTAACGTAATGTTTGCTTTTGAAAAGTTTTTCATGGTGGTTTCTTTGACCATGGGTGGGGGCGGAATGTGGATATCCAGAGTGATTAGTTTATGGTCAGATCTAACCAGTGAGGGGTTGACCTCCTGTGTGAAACACTGGTCACCCATGTTGGTGATGACCAGGTCCAATATGTTGTCACCTCTGGTGGGGGTGTTAACCAGTTGATCCAGGGTGTTTGAGTTTATATATTCTATGAAATGTTGGGCAAGGGAGTTTGTACTTGAGTAGTTCTCCCAGTTAATGTTTGGGTAATTGAAATCACCCAATATCAGGGTGTTTGGTAGGACCTTTATGTTTCCAGGAATGCGGAGTGGGGGCCCTGAGACATAGTGGGTGATCTGTAGCAAGCTACAATTTGAATTGCAGTTTTGCCCATTGTTAGTTGCATGTGGATGATCTCTAATGCATCGTGCTGTGCCACTAATCTATCACTAGAAAATGTGTCCTTAATGCTTTCTCTAAGGCCAAGAACATTGCATCAATGGGCCCAGACAATATCCCAAATCACCTTCTAAATAGCTTGAAATATGACCTATCAGGCCTTCTGTAATTGCTATTTAACTGTAGTCTCCAAGCAAGTTTCATACTTCATGAATGGAGAACAGCAACAGTCATCCCTCTGCACAAAGGTGGGCAATCTACAGATCCTGGAAACTACAGACCTATAAGTCTCACTAGTCTCATATGCAAAGCCATGGAAAGAAGTATCATGGAAATGATTAATAATGACATAAGAAATCTCCAGACACTGGATCCAATCCAATTTAGTTTCGTTAAGGGCAGGTCATGCCTACTCAATCTGGTAGAGTTCTTTGACTTCTTTGAGAAGGTCACAAAAGCAATGGATGAATGCAAAATGGTTCACACTGCCTACCTTGGCCTGGCCAAGGCATTTGACACAATACCCTACTTGGGCATTGTTGACAAATTCAAGAGGTTAGGCACAAACCAATATGTCACCCAGTGGATAGTTAACTGGCTCACAGACAGGACCCAGGAAGTTAGAACAGGAGAGTCCACTTCTACAAAGAGGCCAGTCACAAGCAGAGTTCTTCAGGGTGTGGTCCTGGGACTACTCCTTTTTGGCATTTACTTCTCTGAAGCCAAGGTCATTGGCCTCTGGCTGACTAAATTTGCAGATGATTGCAAATTAGGAGCTGTCAATGAATCTCACACTGACACAAATGTTCTCCAGGAGGGGTTGAGACACACAAACAATTGGTGTCAGAGCCATGGACTAAAACTAAATGCCAAGAAATGCACAACAGTATCCTTCAGGAAGTCATCCACCACTGGTAACTATCATATTGACAACACATCCTTAAGAGTTGACCCAGTAGTCAGAGACACACATAGACAGTAATCTAGCCTTTGACCATTACGTGAGGAAATCATTCTATGTTGTGCACCTTGTAATCAAAGGTATGGCGTCTAGGTCTAAGAAGAGTCATTATTCCACTGCATTTGGCATTCATAAGACCTATCATTGACTACAATGCCCCCTTTGGTATGTACTTAAACAGGCATATCCAACAACTGGAACATCCACAGAGTTCCTTACTAAAAGGATGCAGAGCATAAGTAACATGTCTTATGCAGACTTCCTGAAGGCCCTATCTCTTTATTCTGTCTCCTACAGGCTGTTGATGGGAGATCTATGCCTAGAATACAAGGGATTGTCAGACCCCACTTGGATGGACCTCCTGCATATCCAGAAAAGAAACAGCACCAGAATTACCCATTTTAAAGACTTAAACCTTGCCTGTGATATAAATAGGACCCTCTGTAGAGACAGGTATGAAACAGGCTCCCCATCCATGAGAAGCAGAGTTCCTCTTTAACCCATTTCAAATGTAACTTTAACAATTGGATGGGGAACAGGAAATTCATCCCTGGTTTGACACGTATGTCTGTAATGGACACAGGCAGCCTGTAAATAGTTCATCTTCCAGTCCCCTGCTTGGAAATGTTTCCCCTCCCAAGCCCCGCTTACACTTATCAAGGGTACCAGAACTTGTCATAGATTTGGGATGCATGCCTAGGCTTAAAAAGGGCATTGTGGTCATTACCCTAGAGAACATCTAGGAACCTATGAACCATACACTGCTCCCCACCATAGCAAGTTTTGTTGACTTTTTTATCTTTGTAAAGTTAGTTTTGTTAGGGAAATTAAAAAATTAAGCCACGATTTTCATCAATGGAGTCGGAATCAGAAATGTACTCCTTCTCACAAGTCTTTTTTATCACAAAGGATTTAAAAGTGATCTAAAACGTCTAACTAAAAGCACAGATGCAAATATCCATACAAAGTCTTTCCCACAAATATTTTTATCACAAGGGATGCAAAACTAATCTAAAAATATAGCTAAAAAAATATGCAAATATCCATACAAACACATACACATGCACATATATATTTATAGTAGCCATAAATGGCCACTTATATCCGTTGCTGGCTGGAGGACACACAACGATTGCTTTGTTTAAGATTCATTTTAATAATAGCCATACAATCACTGACATAAATTATTTTTGATAACTCTAGTTTTATGAGCTTGTCTTTGCTGGCAATCATTATATTTGTCTTTTGTTATGCAGAGACATCACCAAAGAATACCACTTTTTATACAGTACGTTGTATTTGGATAACAAGCTTTAGAAACATTTGTCTGTACTTAGTGACCTGTGAATATACATAAACCTTCTGTCAGTCTATGACTGCATACCATATTTTTTCCTGATTACTAAAGTCAAAAGTGGTTTGAGAAATCCCAGAAGAGGACATCCTGTAGCTGTCATATGTCTTCAGTGAGTAGTATTTCAGTCTATATAGCTGTGTCTTGATGTAATTAGTGCTTATTCTTCTATTCTCCTGCATAAACACAGGCATTATTGTTGTCCACAATGCAAATCAGCCTTGTAATAGTCAGATAAGGAGTTATTTGCTTTGCCAAGACAACCCTGACACTGTCACCAACAGCAGATTTATGGGTCAATAACATTAATCTTACAGTTTAGTTAGAGCTGCCATTTTTGCCAAGTAAGCATTGTATTCAGGACTTGGGTGTTCTTGCAGTTAAAGCTGGATGTAATATAATCACACTTCATTATTAAGCCTTTCAATAAGCTTGCATTGTATACTGCAAGCACAAGCATTTTCATTTAATTAAAAACAGAAACTCCATGTGGATGTTCCTTTATTGCATATATTACAAACTTCTGTGGTTGTCTGCCTTGCTTTCTGAGTAACCACTGGTGGTATTGAACACTCAGGGTATTATTTCATTGCTGGAGGAATTATTTTATTGGTCTGCCTGCTACGTAGCCACAGAAATAGTGAGTGACTGAGCCCTTGGTCAGAGCTGGATGCTGGTTAATGCTGCTCATTAAAGCACATACAGAAGCAGGACTGTTTAGGTCGTAACAAAATAATAGTTCTATGTTAGGATATTTTATTTTATAGCATATCTGTGTTCCTACTCATTATAATGAGGAATCACATGTCCATCTGCTCTGAAAGTTATGGACGAAATTTATTAGTGTGGCTATCACTGTTTGCAATACATAAACACCACAGATAGGACCTGCCGGGAATGCAGAAGTTAGTTATAATTTATTAGGTGTTTTCTTTGTTGTTAATATGTCTAGTTTGTTTTCCATATTTGATACACTAGACAATACTGTGGACAGTAGGCCTATTTACAGGGACAATATCTAGATTTCAGGATAAAAATAAGTTATTAATTTCCTGTTTTGTCAAAAAGAAGACAAAGATTTAATCACATAATCACAATACATCTGAAGTTTATGTATGTAATTAATTATTATTTTTACAGAGATGTGTACAGCAAGATTCTGATCTACCTCTTTTGGATCTGAAGGTAATATGACTGCACAGACAAAACTCTGCAATCACGTTTCACACAGATTCTGTCGCCTGATAAAATGCAATGCAGTCTTATGTTGTTTTTGATGCAGAAAGCGTTTCAACATGAAGATGGCTACTGTGTGAAAGTACCAATAACATAAAATGTGCTTATATGAAAAATACTCCATGCAGAGCTAGTGAATATCATGAAAAAACTTTGGCAAACCAAGTGAATCCTTGCAACACAAAGAAACTGAAGAGGAATAGGAAGTACATATTCTAAAGGCCAGATGCATTGTCTGTCTGGGATGATCTGATAATAGTTTCATACAGCCAGCATCTGCTTGTCTGTAGCTATGTTTCTAGAGTAGCTGGAAAGTTACTTCTACCTTCCAAGTCTGTACTGTGATGTCATTTTCATATGTGCTGCTGGCAGGTGAAGACCAAGATGTCAGATGAAGGACACACAAGTACAGCTGACGTGTCAGGAGTTTGGATAATGTGAAAAGTTTTTTCCTGCTGTGAAAAGCAGTCTTCCCTAAAGTACTCAGAAATGTTAAATCTCTTGATAAACAGTATGCAGAAGCCTATATGACTCCTCCACCTTCTCCAGCCGCAGCATATGTTCTGTATTATATTAATTATTGTGCAAGTCTGGAGTTCCAAATATAACATTCCCTTTACTTACACATTTTGGCATTTAAAATATGATTTGCAAGATGGTTAAAAGTACTGTGGCAATCAAATATACATTTGCAGATTACCCAAGGATAAGCTAATGAGAATTCTTAGCTATGGACAACCTGGATCTGATTGACTGTTTATTAATTTCCTTAGGGCTTCTAGTACATTTATTAGTATCCCTTTGCAGTATATTATTAACATCTCATTACAATCTGTTACATTTCCAGGGCTTTGAAAACCTACAGACATTGTTCCCATTGCAAACTCAGGTATTGGCTTATCTCAGTGCTCTCTCACCTGTCCAGAATTCTTGACAGCAGTTCCCAGCTGACTAATAAAAGTACCTGGAGGACCTTGGCTAGCTTTCAGATAAACAACATAGCTGCAGGAAGAGGTGCACCATTGCCACCTCACTGGTTTCTTTCAAGGAGAGAGAGTAAAAAGACAGGGAATATAGCCGCCTTACTGAGGCTGTATGAGGCATCAGTCAGTTTCTTACCAAGGTTTATTCTCCACAACCAGATCAATGGTTTGAGCTATAACATTACACTGATTATATGATTATATGCAGAACCAAACCTTCAAAATTAATGTAGATGAATACCTTATCACAAACTCTCCCTCCAAAATTAGAAGCCCCACGAAGATCAGTTATAGGGATTCACTTTTCAGTAATTTTATTAAAACAATTTCACTCTCCTGCCAGCTGCATTGGTGATGATTAAAGTCCTGAGCATGACTGAGGCAACCTGTGTTTAAGTAACATCGCAGGTACACATTGGGGCCCTTCTGGGAAAGATGGGCATGTCTGTCTTCAGGGGGATTGGTAGAATAAAGTGTTCCTATGCTGCAGTCCCTCAGAGGAGAGGGGCAGAAATATTAGAGGTGGCCCTGGGGTATGTATTCTGCTCACCAAGCTATGAACATTAACGCCTCTCTCAGCAAGTGTTTGAGGAAGTATAGGAGCCTTAGCAGTGAAGCAGGGCACACATGGTCTCCCTCCTACAAGGGGAGTGCTAGGAATTAAAAGTAAAATGCTTCCATTCTTAGGATGCCACTGATAGCACAAAAATTCCCTATGGCTACCTGGATGGAACCCAACTCCAGAGCTGGGGGAGGCTTGATAGTTGAGAATCATGGGGCAAAAAGCATACAAAAAATGCACTTTCCTTAGCAGTAATCAATAATGCCATGCTGATGACTTTGTCTAATGAAGTTCAGGCAAAGAAAAGGGAATTATTGAGTAAACATTATCAGATAATTCATCTAACGTACTCCCTTGTCTTCAACTGCAGTGGCACACTCTCAGACTGCAAAAGATGAACATGATGTTATCTGCCATATACTAAAAGCTCTTTTCTTATGGCAAATAACTCTCCATTTCAGTCTTTAATAGAACCTATAGAGAGCAAGGTCTTCTGTTTAAATATCTTAGAGTCTGGCTAGACTTTCTACCTTCCAATGACCATGTTAACAAGACATACAAAGCAGTTTCCCTGCTAAATACGTGTTACATGTTATCCAACTCTCTAATCAGTGGAGTAAGAACTGCAATTGATAAAGCTGTCCTTATTTCAGTCCTGCAGTATGGTTTTCCAGTTGCTGCTAGGACATCACCAACCGATATATATAAGCACATTGGCTAACTCTGAGCACAGTTTGTTGACACAGACAAATTTGCACAGATTATATCAGTGCTTTACCTTGCAAAAAGCATCCCTATTATTCAGACTCGTAAATGTTACTTAACTCTTCAAAGAACACTCACATTTAGAGCTTTTTTCAGGTCATTCTACATGTCTGTTTCTTATTGAGAAGACAAGAGCACTCCTTCCATATGTTTACCAGCTTACTTTTCTCATTTCTGGACCTACAGTCTGAAATAGATTTCTTCTTCATTATAAAGCTGAAAACATTTCTTTCAAACTACAGGCATAAAGGAGTATTTAATTTCTCATTGGAATGATAGTCCTAAAGTGTCCACCAGGAATTCTCTCATTGCAAAGCACTTCAGCAGAAACATGGAGCCTATGGATCCCAAAATTTGATTTGTCCCTTTATGAACAGAATAGTTGAGAAGCCTGAAAGGGTATGGTTTGTCACATTACTGTATGTTGCTGGAATGAAGCCTTGAAAGTATTTAATACTTTTGTCTTAAACGAAGAGAACAAAGACAAAGGCAAAGTATGGAAGAAATTCAGAAAACATAGACCTACAAAAAGTGAAATTTATTGTTGTCATTTATTGTTTATAAAGAGCCAGGACTCTGTGGAAGTTATAAGTGCTTTGTTTATGCTGCAAAGCTATAATATCAAGCCAAATACTATGAATTCGGTCAACTGCACAACTCCTTGTTGAGAGACAAAATCATTTGTGGTATAAAGAATCTCATTAAGAGACCAATTCGGCTGTGCATAAGGAATGGTTAAACAAGGGGAAATGTTTTTAAGACAGAACAAAAAAAACCCAGACCTTATATAAAGTTGTGGATTTATTGAATACAATTATAGTAAATTGTTTAAAAACTTAACTGAGAAAATGTAATGTGAGCCAAATCAAAAAGTGAAATGAGACATAAAGTGAGATATTTTCTAACAGAAACGGTAATGAGAAAGAGCCATGAGGTGCACAGGAAATGTGCCATAGTTGCAATTCGAACCTCATGTAGTAGGTGTGGTTATGAGAGGAAGTATTACAAAAGCTTTGCATAAAATATTTTTTTTTTTGCACAGCTGTGTAAAAGAAAAGATAATGAGTGTAAAATTAAATTGCATGTTATTGAGCTGAAAAGAAAAATGTGCTAAAATGAAATTGTATTAGTCTGCTGAGATGAGAAAACAACCATTTGCATGCACCTAAAAGTGCAACTGATATATTATCAGAACATTCAGAAGTGGCACTATATCAAGTTATTCAATCAAAGAAAGATGACACACTCAGAATTAATAAATGTAGGATAAATGTGGGGCCAGATTCAGAAAGGTTACTAAAAAGGTATATGAATGGTGTACACCTAGCAGTAATAATTTATGATTCAGAGACAGCCCTATCACAATGTTGCACCATGAAGAGGTACAACACCCTGATCAGCTGTCTCTATAGTCTAGGACAAATATTAATGAGGCATTCCAGAGCAGCAGCCTATGCTGATTAGCCATATGCTTTCCCTGGAGATGCCTAAGGTAAGGCATTTATGCAGCAGAATGATTGGGTACATCAATTAGTAAGGCCAAAAGCAAATGTTCACCCAATTATGTTAGCGGTAAGTGTCAGGGAATTTATTGGACAGGTTTTTGTGTGTGTGTGTGTGTGTGTGTGTGTGTAAGTGAGTGGGTGATTTGTAAGTGGGATTGGGTATAGGGGGCTGAGCGTGTGTGTGTGTGTGTGTGTGTGTGTGTGTGTGTGTGTGTGTGTGTGTGTATGCATGAATGAGTGCATATTTGTGTGGGGGCAGGGACTATCATAACTTCATACGCCCCTAGACTAATGAGCAAATCCTGCAACATTGGGTGGACACTAATAACCAAGGATATCTCTTCCATCATGAAAGATATGGGAGTGGGGTGACACTAAATACCAAGGATAACTCCTTATATCATGCCTTAAAGCCACTTAAATACAATAAAGTTTTGCAGCACAAAAGATGTGGAAACATTAGACACACACATCTCTAATGGAAACAGGCAACCTGTAAATCTTCCAGGCCCTTGCTTGAAAATGTTTTACCTCCAAAGCCCCTGCTTACACTTATCAAGGGTACCAGAACTTGTCAGAGATTTGGGATGCATGGCTAGGCTTAAAAAGGCCCCTGTGGTTGTTAGCCTAGTAAACACCTATGAACCCATGAACCTATAGATGCCTGGTATACTCCATATAGTAGGCTCTAAAGGCATTTCAAAAGATTTAAACCCAGTACTCTTGGCACTCACCCATGCTATGTTTGCCTTTTACACAACCACCATTAAATACCAGGGATACTTCAAAAATATTACTTAAGTCTTAAAAAATTAAAGTAAAGGGGGTAGTTTTTTTATATGATAATCATTATGAAATTGTAATATCTGGCATTATTCAATGCCTGCAACAATTTGTGAGTTAGCAGCAGCAGCATCATTAAGAATGATGGCGGTGTGACCATGTGGAAGGAATAATAGCACCAGGGAGAATTTTTGAAGTATTACTTGAGTGTACATAAAAAGTTAATAGAGCAACAGGTCTAGCATTACAACGCACTTTATGATCAGAAAGAGGAAGAAGGAAACGCTGTTGTCTGGCATTATTGACAAACTGTAATCATCTGTGATAGAGTAGGGCAGGGAAAATAAGACAATGCACCAGGTACATTCTGTCAACTCAGAGATAGGTACGAAAGTGTGTGTGTGTGTGTGTGTGTGTGTGTGTGTGTGTGTGTGTGTGTGTGTGTGTGTGTGTGTGTGTGTGTGTGTGTGTGTGTGTGTGTGTGTGTGTGTGTGTGTGTGTGTGTGTGTGTGTGTGTGTGTGTGTGTGTGTGTGTGAGAGTGAGTGAGGGGGTGCATCTGTTAACATGATGTATGGGCTGCCAGTCTAGACAACCACAGAAAAGTGCAGATTTGCATTGCGATGGTTAAAGGCAATTCAGAAACATGCAAATTAGTGGACATTGGGGTCTTTTTCATTGTGACTGTGTCTCTGAATGGTAATTTCCCGCATGGCAGAAACAGTCTTTTTGGACACAGCTCTTACCACCAGTGGTGGGATTCCTTCTGAATCCACAGGATAGTATTCAGTTTGCAAGATGTAACATTAACTCACTGTGGATAAAAGGAAGAGAAAAGATGCCTGACATATTTAGAATACAAAGAGAAGCCACTTGGTAAAAAATTTATGATATGAATATTAACAAAAAAAGAAAAAAGGCACAAGATCTTTTTACAAACAATGGAACTGAGCAATTAAGTCAGTTGTAATAATTTCAGTCAATTGCCTTCTGAGAAGTTAGAGATGATGAAAGTAATTTGCAGTGTGTGAGCACAGAGTAAATGTGAACAGCAGCAGTTACAAAGTCACAGAGTCCTATCCAGTACTATATAGAAGCATAGCAATGAAATCCTGTACTGCTGTGCAGATTTATTTACAGACACAAGATGGCTACCAGTCCAGATATATGCTCCAAGGAAAGTACCAGCAGTGTTAGGAGTAGATGCCAGGGTAAAGCTTAGATCATTAAGAAACAGTTACAGTATATAGAATAACTGAATACCTCGGTCACTGCTCAGTTGTGTGATGCAGAGCAGGTGTATTCTATATATGGCTGAACTGGTTAAAGAGAAGCCTTATCCATTGTGTATAGATAGGCAAATAATCTCAACAATGCTAAATAATGTTTTCAGTATTAGATACAATCCAGGGATTATAATAGATAAGACAAGATGGCAAAAACGGGTGGCCTAATGGTTAAGGTATTTTCCTTACAAACACAACGTACAGGGTTTGAGTCTCACAAGGCTTAAAATGGCCCGCAAGGGCAGTTAGCTTAGTACTAATCTATCTATCTAACTCAAAACAATGCACATTCAATTTACCATTAGGAAGTTACAGCTTTGTAAGACTTCAGCCTGGTGTTTTATTAACAGCAATGATGTTCAAAAGAGCCACTGCACAAATAATTAAAGCATTAGAAGGTCTTGTAGAGATAATCAATGACCTAGAAATATGGAAAACAGACACAGAAAAGGATATGATATACAGCTAATGAACAGATTGAGGTAGAACAATTTTAAGTAAAACAACAGCAAGTGTAAAATTAGACTGTCAAATCTGAAATGCTGAGTCGTACTCTAATGGCAGAGGGAATGAAGCCAAATACAGGAAAAAGTCAGAGCAATAGTACAAATCCCAAAGCTAGTGTTTAGACAGCCACTGATGAGATTTTTTTAGAATGATGCAGGATCATTGCAGCATTTATTATCTAATATGTCAGAAATTACTATGTATCTAAAAAGCTTTTTAAGAAACATATAATCTGGGAATGCACCTATGAACCAGAAGAGATTTTTGAAATGCTCAAGAAACTAGTAACAAAAGCATTAATGTTAAAATATTATGATGTAAATAAGCCAGTTACACTGAAAGTGGATGTAAGTTTAACTAGAACAGGGACTGTGATCGTACAACAAAATAGAGCAGCTGACTATGGGTCAAGAGCTTTTACAGAAGCACAAAACAAATACTCTCAGATTGTGCAGATATGAGAAATTCTATGAATATGTTTATGGCAAAGAAATGCAAGTAAATGCAGACCATGAACTACTGAAAAACATGATTAAAATGTCTTTCTACAAGATGTCTCCTAAATTACAAAATATGTTATTTAGTATGTAGAAATAGTATCTTAAAGTGAAATATACACCAGGCAAAGAACTATATATGGAAATATATTGAACATACTGTATTTGCTAGAGGAAATGTAAGATTTTCTACAAGATGAACTGGATAATCTTTTAGTAATACAAGAGCAACTGATGACCAATGGCAATGTAAAAAAAAAACATTCAGCAATATACAAATTCTGACAAAAATAAAGTTACTGCAATAAGTCACAGCAATAGGTTGGATAAAACTTTCAGTCTTACTTTTTTGTTAAAGTAGGGAATAAGTTGTGTCCCAGGGCTTAAAGTTCAAAGATGACAAAGGTAGAATGCCTTATCAATTGTAAAAGCACATTTTAAATGAAGACAGGAGTCTCATATTTTTGCAGCCATATGCAATATCAGGCCTGAAGACAAAAAAAAAAGGGCGTCATATGCTTA